>NC_056729.1:1563819222-1563969222 GCF_019279795.1 Protopterus annectens | reverse complement strand
AAAAGTGGTAGCCTATCCGGACAGACTGCTGTCACTGTCACTGCACTCATTAGCATATAGACTAGTTAGCCCTGTAAACCAGACATAATTCGCCTCTATCTCTGACCCAAATGTAATGAAAATGCTGCACATCCTTAAGTCCAATGGTACTGTAGTCACTCGTTCTAAGGACATCAATTTAGCCAGTGACAAACAGAAACTGCTGGAGGGACAGATACATCTTCACAGAGGTTGACACTGCTCTGGGATAGACTTCAAATCCATATCAAGCAGACCACCTGCCTGACCCTGTTTAAGATCAATCCTCATCATTCTAAGGGTACAGACCATCTGTCAGCCGAGGATGACATGATTGACAGACCTCGATGCTTTGCCAGAGATGGTCTTCACCTGTCACCTCTGGTATTTTGGCTTCTAGCTAAGGCTCTTGCCACCCCTATACTGCCTTTTTTACACAGTGTCTCAAGGACAAAATTCCCAATGTAAAAACTCCATCTAAAAACAGCCTGAAGGTAATGCTGCTAAATGCTAGGAGCCTCTACATGAAACTGCACTCACTAGAAGTTGTCCTCACCTTGGAAGATGCAGACATTTGTGGAGTCATGGAGACCCGGTTCAACACAGTGGAGAGTACCCCAGCCATACTGAGTTATACCTCATTCCACACATTCAGACCTCAAACTGAATGCATGAAAATTAAAGAGGCGGTGTATAAATATTCATTAAAGATAAGTACACCACCAGATTCCCTGGAGATACTTCAGGTACAATTAACTGTTGTTAGGACACCTATTCAATTCACTGCCAGCTACAGGAGCCCCTCCATGAATCAGGACATCCACTCTGCCTATTTGAATCTACTTGAATCTATCAAGATACATCCAAACACTATGGTTTTGGATGACTTTAATTACCCATCAAGTTGACTGGTGTCAATTAATCGTGCTCAAACTCACTTGCCCAAAGCTTGACTGATTTTGTTAACTCCAGTGGCCTGGACCACCTAGCTGACAGCCCAAGAGGTGCCAACATCCTGGATCTGGTGCTTACCAATATGGGAACCACTGTGGCACACCCACTGTGAGGTACTCCCTGGTGATATCTGACCACAAAAACAGTCTCATTCAAAGTAACTATCAAACCTACCCCCCCAGCAGCAAATAAACTAAAAACTTCTCCAAAGCAGATTATAACCTCTTACAGGATGGTATAAATACCTTCACTGCACCTCCGCCCTGAGAAGGAACTGTCAACTATGCCAAGCTCTACACCAATGCTTTATACAAACACCTGTATAACTGCATTGACTCTGCCATACCTGACAGGACCAAAACAAGCTCCTCAAGGAAGAGCAAACCTGCCTAGTGGACAACTGACATTAACAGGCTTTAAAATGAAAGCAAGAAATTGCTGTTTAAGAGTAAGAGGGAGTGAGCCCTCCTAAACTGAAAACAGTCCATCATCATCTTAAATAAGCAAATTAAGAGTTCTTGTGAAGTCATCCTAAGCAAACTACAAGTCCAAATTAGCTTCCTCAATAAAGGACAACCACAAGGCATTCGATAGTTATATCCGTAACCTAAAAGGAAAGTCCCAGATTTCTGCAGAACTGGTGGATAATGATACCACATATACTTAGCCTTTGGATATAGGTAACCTGTTGGCAGACAGCATCTGTGAAAACTTCACTCCACTGTTCCCACCACACCTTACCCCATGACATCCCTATACCTGTCCCCTACCCTGTATCTCTAAAGAGCAGGTCGTAAAAGCCTCCCTAAGGCCAACAACACAGCATCTATGGAACGTGATAACATCTCATGCAGCATCTGACATGTGCTCCACCATGAATTAGCTACACCGTTGGGTACACTTTTCAATCATAGTCTTAAGCACTGGCTTCGTACCAGCTGAATGGAAAACAGCCACCCTTATTCTCTTGCACAAAGGTGGTGCTTCCACTGACCATGGGAACTACAGACCTATTAGCCTGACTAGCCTTATCTGTAACGCCATGGAGCGAATCATCATGGACCTTATCAACAAAGACATAGGTAATCTCCTAACAATTGACCCTACTCAGTTTGGATTTGTCAAAGGGAGATGATGCCTATTAAACCTGGTGGACTTCTTTGAGACAGTCACCAAGGCCCTGAACAAGGGGAAATCTGTGCATACAGCCAACCTGGACTTAGCATAAGCGTTTGACGCTATCACCCACTCAGGCGTCATTGGCAAACTCACCCAACTAGGCAGCAACCGTTATATCATTAGATGGGTTGTTGACTGACTCAAGGATAGAATTCATATAGTCAAAAAAAGGGGAATCCACCTCCAACAACATATAACCAGTGGTGTTTCACAGGGCTCAGTCTTGGGACCTCCACTGTTTGGAATTTATTTCTTTGAAGTACAAGCAAAAACTAAAGGTCTGTGGCTGACAAAGTTTGCAGATGACTGCAAACTGAGAGCAGTCATAGAATCTCCAAATGATGTCAACATCCTACAAGTGGGTCTTAAACAAGCAGATGATTGGTGCCAAAGCCATGTCCTTAAACTCAATGCAAAAAAATGTATTATCATTCCTTTCGGTGAGAGCGATGTTCCTGCTAACTACCACATCAATACCAACACCTTAGGTACACACTCAGTGGTGAGAGACCTAAGCACACAGGCTGACAGCAGCCTTACCTTTGACCACAATGCCACCACAGTGGTAAGAAGGGTATTCTAGATTGCTCATCTCATAAGTAAGGGCATTACCTCCAGAAAAAAAGAAGTTATAACCTCACTGACTCTTTCCTCATCAGGTCAATAATTAAGTACAACTCCCCTTTGGTATGTACCTTTCTAAGTACCCACTGCAAATGAAGAAACTGCAAAGGTTCCTCACAAGGAAAATTCAAGGTCTTCAGCATCTTAATTAACCAACACTTTATTCTGTTTCACACAGACTACTCACAGATGATCTCTGCCTTGTATAAAAGGTAATCTGTGATCCTGCTTTATTGGAAATTATGCAAATGGTACTCGTGTTACTCACTCTAAAGACCTTAACCTGGTATGTGACATTAATAAATCCTGCTGGAGGGACAGATTTGTCTCTCAGTGGGTACCACAACTTTAGAACAGACTACCACTTCATGTCAAACAGTGCACCTCATTGGCCCTCTTCAAAAGCAGTCGGGACGAGTGGATGGATGACCATAATTTCACCCGGGGGTTCCACCTGTGTTCCTCTTGCACAGGGTCAATAGGTGCTGATTGTGGAAAGAAGGGTAAAGCATAAAATGAAGAAGTCTATGATGACCTTTTTACTTAGTTTAGCAGAAGCATTTCAGAAAGGAGGAGGAATAGAATTCAAACCAGAAGTAGATAAGAATCATGTCACAACTGAAACTGCCAAAAAAAAAAGTATATAAAGAAAAGGACTGGAAGAAAATATACAGGCAAGTGTACAGACCTCCAGAAACAACCACATGATGCATGAACAGTTAAGAAGATATGAATTTAAACCAGAAGCTTGAAGTAAAAATATTTTTGTACTCTTTGCAGTACTATATGAGATATGCAGTCTAATACTACAAACTCTACACCATTGTTCTATCCCTGAACTTGTCATCCAGCTATGTGGAACTCATTGTGACACAGAAAAGACACTGAGAGAATCAAACCCTGGACTACAGGAAACAGCTCATTAACAACCATCATGTTAACCCTCTCTGCTAACTGCTCACACATTCAGTACATATTTTTGCTGTACTGAGAACATATCAAAAGACTCCCATTCTGTTTATGAATCATTTATCTTTGGGCATTGTTACTGAGACACTGACTGTCCACCACTTCTTAGTGCATTGTGTACCTATAAACCTAGATATTTATTTAACCAGGTAAATTAAGTAATCAAAAATATCAATTTTTAACCAGAAATCTAAGGCCATCCATACAGTAAAAATAAAAAAATAATGTTACACAGCTCAGAATAATAACAAAATTCAAACATTTTATTTAATTCAAACAAGTGCAGTTTCTAATAATCGCACAATAAAAGATGCACATTCTGCCAAAGCAGAGAGAGCTGTAGGTAAAAGAAGTGAAAAAAATATAAATCTGAGGAGGTGAACGTTAAGTAGATTTGAAATGATGAGGGTCAGAACAAACTTTGATATATTTCAGTTAACGTTTCGTTCGGTAGACCGAGAGTAATAAATTATGTACTTATTATAGCACTTATAGTATGGAAACACTAGTCAGCTCTCTGTTAAATTTGAAGAACATGGATATATAGTGATTCTAACCTTCTGAATAATAATAAGTGGGGTCAGGAAGGAATGAATTGAGGAACCCATGTACTTTGATAAATGTGATACAGTGAAATTCGTTAGACCACACAGAGAACACTACGTCGGTTAGGTCTTAGCTAATATGATGTAGAGTGAAGAACATAACTGAACTGTCAGATTTTGGCAGCACTGAGCAATCGG
This sequence comes from Protopterus annectens, assembly GCF_019279795.1. Lineage (NCBI taxonomy): Eukaryota > Metazoa > Chordata > Ceratodontiformes > Protopteridae > Protopterus > Protopterus annectens. The sequence continues at coordinate 1,563,964,735 of NC_056729.1, read as the reverse complement.
CAACATTTCTCTTTCTATACAGGCAACAACTCTCTCTCAATGCTGCCGAAATCTGACAATTCAGTTATGCCTGTTTACAGCTAGGCAGCCCAGTTGCTGCAGTGTGCACCTCCCTGCAGAGAGAGCTTCAGTTTCAGCTCTCTGATTTAGTTTAAAAAAATAAATAAATAAAAACAAAACAGCTGCGATAGTGCAGACCACACATAACACTACGTTGGTTAGGTCTTAGCTAATATGATGTAGAGTAAAGAGCATAACTGAACTGACCGATTTCGGCAGCATTGAGCAATTGGCAAAAGTTCTCTTTGTATACAAGCAGCAACTCTCTCAATGCTGCCGAAATCTGACAGTTCAGTTGCTACAGCATACACTTCCCTGCACAGAGAGTTTTAGTTTCAGCTCTCCGGTTTTAGTTTAAAAAAAACACACAACTACAAAGTAGAACAGAGCTGTGATAGTGTAGACCACACACAGAATACCACCTCGGTTAGGTTTTAAGTTAAAATGTTGTATAGTAAAGAGCACTGGCAATCGCTGACATTTCTCGTTATATTGCATTGCATTCAGGTAGTTACAGTAAGGGATTGGCACATACAAGTTTGCACTTACCAAGAAAGGATGGAACCAAAGCATGACTGTGTTTGTTTTCCCAAGGAAAGGAAAATAATCCTGGGAAAGGTCAGGATAGGGTTTACTTAAAAGAGCTGAAGGTAGGAAGGGGTGTGTATGCTGACGTCACATTATGGGTGGTACTATCCGAGCTAGACTGAGAGCGGGACGCTCCTGAAGTAAAAACAGCCAAATTGTTAAAAAACTACGGAGAAAGGTGCAGAAAGAGTGACACCAATGCACTTCATAGTAATTAAAGTATGGATTGATGGAAAAAAAAAAGGAAGTGTTCTGGAAGGTGCATCTTTGACACACTCCATTTAACATTGCCTGATGAAGCCTGTTAGTGAAAGTTTTATACTTACTTAAAAACTGACGATTTTACTGTGTTTTCAGCATCTTGTTTTTTTTATTTTTGAAGTTATATTTTTGGAGGTTCTGGATTTATGACTACCCACTGTTGTGTTTGTCTTTTTGTCTATGGTAGTCAAGAAAAGCTGGCTTTTTTTGCAGATGATATTATTTTGTACCTGACAAAACCTGAAAAAGACATTATAGTGTTGTGGAACATTTTAAGACCGTTTCATATCTTTTCAGGATACAAAATTAATGAAGCTAAAACAAAGGCAATAGCGGTAAATTATGTACTCACACATGAACTGGTGCAGGAATACCCATATTTATGGAGACATGATGAAATATTTAGGAGTATGGATTAACAATGATTCTTGTGTGGCAGCTAAGGATATGTGGGAAGAGACTAAACAAAAGATAATACAAAAACTGAGAAAATGGAAGCTTTGTTATATGGATATGGATAGCAAGATACAAGCAGTTAAAATGTTTTACTCCCTTTAGTCTTATACAGAGGTCAGGCATATTTTTATCAACCACAGGAGAAGTTGTGGGTAGCAATTAATAAAGAGCTGAAGGACTTTGTCTGGGAGGGGAAGATGGCAAGAGTCAAATGGGATAAGCTGATTCTTCCAGCAGAACAGGGCAGAATCTGATTACCCAGTTTGAAGGGGTATTTCTGAGCTACACAGGTAAGACTCCTACACACAGCACAAGCAGAAGACTATAATTCAAAGTAGAAAGGGATGATGATGAAACACGGGGGAAGCTCAAGAAATGGGGACAGACTGGGCTTCTGGATGTAGGTTTTTAGGGAGAATGACAATAATCATGAAGGGTGCTGTATCCATAGAGAAGCAGACAGTATTCTGAGAAATGAACAGACATGGGAGTAGAGAGAGGGATGGATGCAGTTAGGGATGCAGAAAGTGGGCAGGAGGTGGCAGGAATTATTGGAGAGGACTGGCAGGGGAACAAAGGTACTGGGAGCAAGTAACTGGAGAGGGAAAGATGATGGAATGGGAAGTCACCCAGAATTTATTTGGACTGCAGGTTAGAGATTCCCTATCAGGGACTGAAATCGGAGTATAGGTAGGGGAGGGAAATGCAGGGGGTCCTAGATGAAGGACCAGCACTGGTGGAGTTTCTGTTGGAGTCTGGAACAGAAGCTGCCATTAAAAAAGGAATAATTAGTACAGCATGTAAAATACTGCATAACTGTGGGAGTCGGTCAGAGGAGGTTGGGGAGGATTGAGAAGGGAGATTGGGTGCGCGATTCACAGGGAAACAGTGGGGGGGATGTGTGTCTGTCTCCCAGATAAGCAATGCAATCTAGAGGATTTAGGATTTTTGCCTGGAAATGTTTACACAGATATTTTTATACCTCAAGTGGACTCCACAGAATTTTTCCTCGGACGGACGGTAAATGTTGGAGGTGTGAGGGAGGAAGAAAGAAGTCATTGGGAACATGTTTTCTGCGAATGCAGTGAGTTGGTGGACTTTAAGGATTCCCTACGGGATGCACTGTTGGAGATTCTGGGTGGGCAGAATGGTCTGACGAGGGAGAGGATTTTTCTGAGCAGTGATACAGAGTCAGAGTTGCTTGGACATGGTGGGGCCTTGCTGAATCTAATGATGGTAGCTGCCAAAGATGCAATTACTAGAAAGTGGAAGTCAGAGTCTAGACCAACTGTATTGGAAGTGGTGAGTGTGGTGACAGAGATGGAACAGCTGGAGATGGGATCTTTGGAAAACGGTAGGAACAAGCTACATAGGAGGGAATGGGAGTTGTGGGAACAATACATACAAGGGAGGAATGAGGTCTAGAATGTGGTGGGACTTGAGCTATGTAATATTTGAGTGAGAAACATTGGGTAGATTATAAGTGATGTATAATGTTTGCAACTGGGAGTATGTCAGTATGGTTTGTGATGTAAAATCCTTGTGACTAGAATTGTGTTGGTGTGATTTGTTTTCATTTATATAAATGTATGACTGCCTATGTAGTAAATGGTGGTTTAATAAAGATGCTTATTGTTAAAAAAATGCAGGAATTGAATAATTTATGTAACATTGCTTAGGTTATATGACATATAGCAATATATGTGAAGTATAATATTTGTTAATATAGTTTAAGAGAGAGCAATAACAAATAGCACCACAGTGAAGTTAATGTTCCTGAGTAAAGAATAAAGAAATGAATAAGTCAAATAATATATAAAGCTTAGGAACAACCCTATGCAGATGGCAGTTGTTAGCATTCAAAGCGTCTATCCAGACCAAGTATAAATGATGCTTCCAGTTCAATAAATGTAGTCAGATGCCACAAAATCTTAATTAAATCCAATCTTTTATTTTAAACACGAATTAACAGGTAAGCGCTTTCACCAGAAAGGCTTCCTCAGACCATATGAATACAAATTAGTTCAGCACACTTCAATTAAGAGATGACATCATAATTGATTGATATGTAGGCTGAATTAATAGTTAGAAATACTGCATGGTTAAATAAAAGCATTTCATAGGTCCATACTTTTAAAAACAAATACACAAACTTAAAAACAATATATGCAAAACAAATCTGGAACATATATAAATATATAAAAATATAAAAACATTTAAAAGCGACTTAACAAGCAATCTCCTATTCTTAAGGGCTGGTTTAAGGGAATTTTTTTCATTTAGACCAGGATTAATATGTGCCTGAAGTCTAATGATCCAACTGGTTTCATTTCTTTCTGTGAAATTCCTAACACCCCCCCCCCTTAAACTGGGTAAGTTAATATGCAAAACCATAAACTTAAATGTATGCATATTACTGGTCTCTAAACATGTTTAGATAGAGCATTGGTGTTAGATTTGATACGTATCTGATACAAATGTTCCCTCACCCTGTCCCTAAGCCTTCTATCGGTTTTACCGACATAAAAGGCGGGACAGGATGAACATAAAGCAAGATATACAACATGCTCGCTGTTACAATTAGCAACATCATCAAATACGTAAAACTGAGATGTAATAAGGAAGGACAAACATGTTGGAATCACATATATATGAACAAAAATTACACTTATTACAAGGACTCGTGCCCAAATCTTGATAATTATTATGATTATCAGAAATAATAGTAGATGGATAGCAGAGGAGTCTGTGAAGATTTTTCTTATTCTTGAATAAAAACTGTGGATATTCACCCACAATTTCTCTAATATGGGGATCAACAGTCAAGACTTTCCAGTGCTTACATATAATATCTCTAATTTGATCAAAATCATGTGTATAAAATAAGGAAAATTTCTGTGGTAATGTATTTACACCAACAGAATTAGATCTATTAATGTACTTATCATTCCCTTTCTCTGAAAAATAAGGACACGCTTTGTCAACCCTAAGATGCTCTATACTCCGAAAACCAGTAGAAATCTCATCTGCATTATATGTCCTAAATAATAGCCTATCCGTTAAACCAGCTAGTTCCCTCTCAAAGCCATCTTGTGTTGGGTTTAATCTGGAAGCTCGGATTGCTTGACCTTTGATAATATTATTGAAAACATATCTGGCGTGCATGCTTTCTCCATGTAGTGGTGTATTTCTGTAACAAGGTTTTCTATAAACACCTGTGTTGAGTTTATCATACTTAACCGTTCTATAAAGACATCCAAAAAAGTGATACCACTTAACGATTCTGTTTTAGTAAATTTCAAATAATCAGTGAGGGAATTAATTTCTTCAAAGAAAATGTTTAACTCACTCTCATTGCCTATCCATAGAAAAAAGAAATCATCAAGAAAAATGATTTCACATTCTGGTGAAACACTACATCCAGCCCCTTTCCCAATTACCAACACATACAGAAGGGGAAGGAGTCATTCAATTAGCAGGGGAAGGCAAAAAAGAAAACTTCAGGGGGAGAGCAGAAAGGCCCCACGTTGAAGAAGATGTGGGAGAAATTAACACCACCCTAGTTTGGAACCTTTCACATAGACCTTTACATAAATATGAATTGGAAGTGTTAAATAAAGGTCTTTCATTTATACCTACTACCAACAGTACTATGACAGACACTATTTTAGATACTAAATTGTTTGCTCGGAATACTCAGTTGAAGTTACTTTTTAAAAATGAAGTTAATAACACCCAATTACCACGATTTCATAAACCAAGTGTTTTTATTCCTAATTATCTCCCCCTCCTAGATGCATTTTGTAATTTTAGCATCCATGCACTAATGTTAAAAAGGATAATTTAACTTTTCAACAGAAAAAAGCCCTACAAAAATCTTAGGAATGATAGGAATATTTCTATCAGACCAGCTGATAAAGGTGGCCCTGCAGTGGTGTTAGACAATGTTGACTATAATTTTTATATGATGGAAATGTTGAGTGATATGAAGTTTTATACACTTACATCTGCGCAAGAAGTTCAGGAACATGTTACAAAGGTGTATAATACATCGGATGATTTAAATAAAAGTGGGATTATTAGTATGGAATTGTTTGATTTCTTGTGGATTGAAAATCCTTTAATACCCACTATCCAAGGCCTACTGAAAATACATAAAGATCCCACACATCCACCAATGAGACCCATTGTGGCAGGTAGGGGATGGGTAACTGAGCCATTGTCAGTATATATAGAGAAAATGTTGAGACCAGTGGTTGATTTGAATCCATTTATCCTCAGAGATACTAAACAGTTTTTGTTAGATCTTTATAAGGAAACGGCAACCATACAAGATAACCTTCCCTATTTCCTAGTTACAATGGATGTCAAGTCCCTTTTCACTGTTATTCCTAACCAACAAGGTGTAGAAAGTATTTATCAGTATTCAACAAGTTTTACTGACACCCTTGTTACCAAGGTAGACCTTTTGTGTCTGCTGTTGGAAACAGAGCTTGAAAATAACATCTTTCTTTTCAATAATGATTTGTTTATGCAAAGGGATGGCGTGGCTATGGGCACATCTTGTGCCAATACCTATGCCAACCTAGTAATAGCCATGTGGGAAAAGAAGCAACTGTTCCTATTACCGAGATATAAGAAGTATGTTATTTTTTTACAGACGTTTTGTACATGACTTGTTTTTTCTATGGACAGGCAATGAGAGTGAGTTAAACATTTTCTTTGAAGAAATTAATTCCCTTACTGATTATTTGAAATTTACTAAAACAGAATTGTTAAGTAGTATCACTTTTTTGGATGTCTTTATAGAACGGTTAAGTAATGGTAAACTCAACACAGGTATTTATAGAAAACCTTGTTACAGAAATACACTACTACACAGAGAAAGCATGCACCCCAGATATGTTTTCAATAACATTATCAAAGGTCAAGCAATCCGAGCTTCCATATTAAACCCAACACAAGATGGCTTTGAGAGGGAACTAGCTGGTTTAAAGGATAGGCTATTATTTAGGACATATAATGCAGATGAGATTTCTACTGGTTTTTGGAGTGTAGAGCATCTTAGGGTTGACAAAGCGTGTCCTTATTTTTCAGAGAAAGGGAATGATAAGTACATTAATAGATCTAATTCTGTTGGTGTAAATACATTACCACAGAAATTTTCCTCATTTTATACACATGATTTTGATCAAATTAGAGATATTACATGTAAATACTGGAAAGTCTTGACTGTTGATCCCCATATTAGAGAAATTGTGGGTGAATATCCACAGTTTTTATTCAAGAATAAGAAAAATCTTCACAGACTCCTCTGCTATCTATCCACTATTATTTCTGATAATCATAATAATTATCAAGATTTAGGCAGGAGTCCTTGTAATAAGTGTAATTTTTGTTCGTATATATGTGATTCCAACATGTTTGTCCATCGTATTACATCTCAGTTTTACATATTTGATATAGCTAACTGTAACACCGAACATGTTGTATATCTTGCTTTATGTTCATCCTGTCCCGCCTTTTATGTCGGTAAAACAGATAGAAGGCTTAGGGACAGGGTGAGGGAACATTTGTATCAGATACGTATCAAATCTAACACCAATGCTCTATCTAAACATGTTTTAGAGACCAATAATATGCATACATTTAAGTCTATGGTTTTGCATATTAACTTACCCAGTTTAAGGGGGGGGAGGGATGTTAGGAATTTCACAGAAAGAAATAAAACCATTTGGAACATTAAACTTCAGGCACATATCAATCCTGGTCTAAATGAAAAAATTCCCCTTAAACCAGCCCTTAAGAATAGGAGATTGCTTGTTAAGTAGCTTTTAAATGTTTTTATATTTTTATATATTTATATATGTTCCAGATTTGTTTTGCATATATTGTTTTTAAGTTTGTGTATTTGTTTTTAAAAGTATGGACCTATGAAATGCTTTTATTTAACCATGCAGTATTTTATATATATATATATATATATATATATATATATATATATATATATATATATAAATGGAGTGTGCTGAACTAATTTGTATTCATATGGTCTGAGGAAGCCTCTCTGGCGAACGCGCTTACCTGTTATTAGTGTTTAAAATAAAAGATTGGATTTAATTAAGATTTCGTGGCATCTGACTACATTTCTTGAACTGGAAACATCATTTATACTTGGTCTGAACAGACGCTTTGAATGCTGACAACTGCTATCTGCATAGACTTGTTCCTAAGTTTTATATATTATTTGACTTGTTAATATAGTTTGATTACTTTTATAGGAATGTAAATTTGCCTATATCACAAGTGATAATTCAATAAAGGTGTTTGAAAAAAATAATGGTAGTTAAGACTTGAAACAATGTACATACACAGATAGAATACAATTTTTAAAACATAATGATTAGTTAAGACTTAACACAATATATTACAAGCAGATTAGAGTTGAAGAAAAATGGCCAGTTGCTTAGAGTTTTGCTTAAAATCTGACTTAATATTACAATGTATTAACAATAGATTACTTGAGAAGATAATAGTTGATGCACTTAGCATTATATTAACATGAGAATAGGTTTCGACTAGATTATATATACTGCTTTACTTAAAGAAGGGGAGAAAGAGCATAGAAGATTTGAGAACGTATAAATTTAGAGGGGGGTCAGAGAGACAGAAGAACACAGACTATGGTTAGTGAGAGAGAGAGGAGGTGAATTCTAGGTGAGGTTTTGTAGGTCTATGGAGGGGTAAGGGAAACTGCAGAGAACACAGAAGGTGGGCAGAGGAAGTAGAATTTGAGGGGGAATAACCTGGAGCTTAACATACAGCTTACTATGATCTTGTAAATCCCTTTGACATAACTCCTTATGAAAAAATTAGAAAAACTGAGGTTCACTGCATACGTTGTCTAAAGGATTGACAATTACCTTCCCAATACAATTCAGCTGTAAGTGAAGGAGGTAAACTCTTCTTATTAGTTGAAGCTGTCTATAGGGCGCTGCAAGGCTATGCTCTCTGTCCATTTTTTTCTATCATCATCTTTTCAGATGCATGGGCCATCAGCAGTAGACTGAAAACTTAGCAGTACTGCCCCCTCAACATGTTTTCTCCAAAATGAGGTGGACATAACCTATGCTTGGTACAAAAATAATGGCTTGGTCTTTGGCTTAACAAATGTATACTAACATTTGGAAAATAGTTTGTCTGACACACTGAATGGTGATGAGATAGATTGTGTTATTAAGAACTTTGGTTCAGTCACAGATAGGAATCTCACCACTGAGCCACAGAACAGATTGCAATGGTGATAAAGGCTAGCAGTGCAGTCCATATGTTAGTGTTATGGGACAAGATCAGTTTATTAAAATGTATATCAACTTCAGATTCATTAATGATGCCATAATATGATTGTTAAAAGCAAATATAATTTGTATGCAAGGCTGTAGAAAAATACAGCTTCATAAGCAGAAGTTACTGCTGTGTTTTAACTGCACTCTTTTAATATGCAAGTGTTGAAGGGGTAGAGGCATGTTAACTAGTGTAAATGAAATTTGTTAGCCTGACTCCTACAAGCAAGGAGTGTGTTGTTGCTAGGGAAAGTCTGAAATATCCAAGGTCAGAAAACAAGATCCTTGAAGCAGGTGGGTCATGTCAAGTCCCCAAATGATGTGGACATCCTACAGAAGGGCCTCACTAAGACAGATGCCTGGTGTCAGAGCCATGGCCTCAAGCTCAATGCCAAAAAGTGCAGTGTCATCCCCTTTGGTAAAAACTCTGTACCCATGAACTACCACATAGGCAGCAATCTACTTAACACCGAATGTGTGATAAGAGACTTTGGGACCCAGGTGAACAGTAGTCACATCGCCACAGTAGTCAGGAAGTCCTTCTACGTGGCACACCTCATCATAAAAGGGTTCTCATCCAGGAAAAAAGAGGTCATTGTTCCCCTCTACTAGACACTCATTAGACCCATTATAGAGTAGAACACCCCTTTTGGAATGTACCTCACAAGACATCTGCAGCAGCTGGAAAGGCCACAGAAGTACCTCACAAAGAGGATTACTGGCCTCAAATGCCATACACTGACCATCTCAAAAAACTCCAGCTTAACTTTGTAGCATATTGCCTACTCTGAGGTGATCTCTGCCTATCATATAAAGCTATGTCAAACCCAGAGCTGCTGGACATGCTACACCTAAAGAAATCCCAATCCCTCCAAGCTACACGCTCTAGGAACCTAAATATTGTCGCCACAATAAACAGGACATGCTGGAGGGATAGATTCCTCTCCCAGAGACTTCCCATACTCTGGAACAGGCTACCCATTTATGTCAAGCAAAGTTCTTCATTAGCACTCTTCAAGAAAAATCTTGATGAGTGGATGGGAAATAGGAAATACACCCCGGGGATCACTTCTGTGTCTCTGCTCGACAGTGGCACAGGAAAATAACGTTCTTGGGTGGCGTAAGCCAGGGAACCTTGTTGGCTAGGCTTACGTAGGCCCGTGGGCCGATAGCCTAGTACCTACCTATGAACCTATAAAGGAAGGTGTTTACGTAAAGTCCAAGGCAAGAATCAAGAGGAATGGGAACACTTCTAAAGTCAATGACTGCTACAACCAATGTAAATGTAAAAACTTTGCATGGTTGAACTGATAAGCAAATGTATAAAAGATGCAGTTTCCTTTGTTCATTGAGGCTGGTTTACACCTTTATGAAGATGGTCAGGTCTCCCAGTGCTGTTAAACACATTTCTGTTTGCACATCCTAAAGTGTTATTCCTTACTGAAGGCAGAATAAGGTATTGCCTTAATGTTATTTATTTATTACTATAACATTAGTCAGGATGATTACTGGCCCGGGAAGTCGTCATTGCTCTGTTACAACAATTATTCAGCCTGTCATAACTCATAATGCCCTATTCTGTATGTTCTTGCCTAAACACTTTGTTTAGCTGAATACAGTATAATACTTTCTCATAAAAGGATAGAAAGGCTTTGCAGCCTTGGTTTTCTCAGTCTCCTTCCACTTACTTGGGGTGGGGGTGTATCTGCATCTTGCATTCCTGAACCTGTAATTCCCTCTCCTCCTCAACATTATCTGTCTGGGTTACATTGATGGGAGGGTGAATAGATGTATAAAGCCAAGCGGCCTTAGAATATCCAATAACTACAGAAGTAAACATGGCACATCTATCATGTAAGAGTTTCCTCATCTTTAGAACACATTTTAGCAGCTCAGGTCTTTTTGAAATGTTTGGAATCTTGAGAAGACCCCCCCCCCCCCGTAGAACAGTCCGTTCAAAATTAACTTTGTTTTTTTCTGCCAGGAGTTTATTTTTGCTTTAATCACTTACAGGTGTCGAATTCCTCTTGAAAATGAATAGGCCCAAAACAAGCCACTCATAACTGTCCATCCTATGGTGAGATCTTATGGCCACATTTCTATTAGTTCTTGAACTCTGACCCCTTCTATGCTTCACCAGCCAGCAGACATACCTCCTGAAACTACCCAAACCAACAGCAGCAAATTAGCAGAGTAAACACAGAATAAGAAAAAAGTGAAGCAGCTTACTACACAAAAGCAGCAAACTTCTAGCACTCTAGCACAAACAAGTACAAAATGGCAACTTAGGCGTTACAAAGGTAGGAGATGTAGCTATAAAACTGTAATATCTGAAAGAAAAAATATAATGTCTGACATAAATATTTTTTTCTCTCCAAACATCTTTATTACATTTTCACATATGACAAAGGCAACCTTACATTTATATAGATGAAAAAATAAAAAAATGAGATCACTTTAGTTGCAAACAGTTTACATCACAGACATCATTAAAACAACTGTAATTGCAAACATTATATATCACTTATAAACCATCCAGTCATTGTCAGTTAAGCATTATATAGCTCATTCAAATCCTGCCTCTTAAACCTCATTCCTGCTCTGCATACATTGTTCCCACAATTCCCATTTTTTCCTATGTATTTGGCTCTTTCCCTTTTATAAAGATCCCAATTCCTGCTGTTTTTATATCTGTTACTATATTCCCTACTTCTGGTAAAGCTGGTCTAGAATTTGATTTCCATTTTCTAGTAACTGCATTTATGCCAGCCACCATAATTCGACTCAGCAAGGCTTTACTATGTCTAGGCAATTCCGATTATGTAGCATAACTCAAAAAAATAATTTCCCCAGACAGTCCAAGCTACTCAACCAGGATCTCCGACAGAACGGTCTGCAAGGAATCCCTAAAGTCCGCCAGCTCATTACACTCCCAAAAATATGCTCCCAGTTACCTCTTTCTTGCCCATCACACCTCCAACATTTGCTATCCACCTGAGGAAAAATTCTTTGGAGTGTACTTGGGGTACACCAATACCTATGTAAACAATTCCAGGCAAAGATCCTAAATCTTCTAGACTTTTTTGCATATTTGGGAAGTATACATATATCCCACATTGTCTCTTTGTGAATTGCTTGTACAATCTCTCTTCCCCATCCTTTCTAACGTCCTCTGATTGTTTCTTATGATTATCATGCAATATTTTATATGCTTTATTAATTATTCTTTTTTTTAATGGCAGTGTCTGTTCTAGATTCTATTACAAACTCTACCAGTGCTGGTCTTTCATTTAGGAGCCCCCTATTTCTTTTTCTTTGCCTATACTTTGATATCAATCCTTGATAGGGAAGGCAGTCTCTAACCTGCAGTCCAAATAAATTCTTGGCCTCTTCCGAATCTATTACCTTTCTAGTCATTTGCTCCCAATACCTTGGTTCCTTTGCCCGTTTCCTCCAATAAATTCCAGCCCCCTCTTGCCTATTATCTGTATCCCTGACCACAGTCATCCCTATCGGCAAAATCTCTTTTCTCCATTCTTGTGCTGGTTTGGTTCTTAGAATACACTCTGCTATTTTATGAATATAATACTCTGTATGATTTTGTTTTTTTTTCAATAATCATTTTTATTGTTTTGCCAAACCATTATACATTTCACACACTATTTACATTATGTACAATATTGCTTCCAATGTTTTAGTTCCATTTTGAATTTCCCTATAATACATTAAGAATAAATATCATTTTAACCAAGTACAGGAAATTAAAATCACAAAAAATTAAACATAAAAGCATCTACAATAGACAATTATAAACCAACTCAAGCCAATAATTTGTATTATTTCTACATTTTCTATCTAATCCAAGAATGTGTTGGTACACATACAGAATGTCCTGACGGAAAGTGGATAGGAACCGCTACGCCAAAATAATATTAAAGATTTGTTCCCAAATTTTTATGCTGTTTATACTTTTCTTATTATTTCTAATTAACAATTTGTGCGCTAATATATGCTTAATCGCTAACAGCCTGAAATTTTGCCACGACACCTGTGCTGGGTTCAACCAATTTGTGGCTATATATAATTTCATTAGTAAACTAATATTCATAATTACAATCTTTTTTGTTTTGTCCAAATTCTCCGGTGGAATATGTAAAATCAGAAATTCCCAGGAGAGTGTTGAGTTTTGGTAACCCATTTTTTGTACTCTGTATGATTTTGGTTGTTCTTAAGAGTCTGCATCCAAAATCCCAATCCCAATCCCTACTTTTTGAGCTTCTTCCGTGTCAGCATCATTCCTTTCCACTTTGAATTATAGTTTTCTGCTTGTGCTGTGTATATAAGAGTGTTAACTGTGTTGCTCTAAAATACCCCCTCAGATTAGGTAATCCTAGTCCACCTTGTTCTAGTGGTAGAATCATCTTACCCCACGTGACTCTTGCTGTCTTCCCTTCCCAGACAAAATCCTTCAGCTCTTATGTCTGATATAAATATTGACAAAGACTTTAGAAAACAATAAGGAGGCCAATTTTTACAGCATTCTAAATAGTAGCAGATATGAAAAATGCTTACAAAAGCATGAATATAGACAGGGGCTATTTTATCTAATGCAAGCTGCTCCACGGCAAAAGATATCTGGAAAAGACAACTTGTAGAGCACTGTGGGAGCAGAGGAAGAGTCTGAACAAGGGAAAGTGTTTAGGTGCTGAGCTAACTACAGCCTGACACAGCTGGTCCTAAATGCTTTAACTGAAAGACTGGATCATGTAAGATCTCTGGTTCTGAAAGTGAATGATACACTTCTGATAAGTGCTCAAAAGGAAGTGCTGGAGGTCACCTTATGTTTCTACACGTGCGTGCCTCTTTCCTCGCCTGCAGCCCTATTAATTAGTCCCTCATGACTCCTTTGGCCCCAAATTCATGAACTCTTACTGGCTGGTCTACATCATACACTAGCAGATGGTTTCTTCTACAGTTTTGCATTCAAGCCATTACATTTTGTTGCATAAACATCTATTTTTCTTACAGTTTACTGGCCTTGAAAATGAAAAGTACTTTGTGTTGTCATTTACGAAATATATGTCCACTACAAAAATACAGGTAAATGCATTTATATTAAAAATATTGGTTAATACACAAGCATAGTGCTACTCAAGGGAAGATAACTGCAGATAAAACTGTAATTGCAACACCAAAAAAACATAATAAAGCTAAAGAATGATCTGGCAAGGGAAAAAATACAGAGTAAATAAAATTTAAGTGCATCCATCCATCCTCAACCCCCTTTTCCCATTTTGCACATGGGGTCGGGCTGTCACTTCTGCAGTGACAATAATTTCAAGCCAAGGATTACACTACCAGGTGGCCAGCCCTGCCATGGTAATTCATTCACACCTGTCACTGGCGCACACACTCTTACTTACGGCCAGTTTAGTGTGTCCAGTCCACCTACTGTATACCTGCACTTAATTTTGTTAAAATTGTTAAATCTAACAATAGTTCCACAAACTCAGTAAACACTATAATTTCTGACAGAAAAAAAAAAATCTTGCAATGATTACGTTTTAGCTCCCAGATGATATTCTGCACCAAATTTAAACATATTTAAATATATATATTGTACTTCATAATTCCAAGACAATTAAAATAACTAAGAATATTGAAAGGATGTTTCATCTTGCAATACTTGAATCTTGCTGCATGAATGTGTCAATACATTGCTGCGGTATTTACATTCCTTTCCTCAAGTAGCTGCAATGTGAAGCAGCAGTCATCTCTAATCATGGTTTATTTAGTGCTTAGTCATTACAGCACTACGACACAAGGCATGCAATTTTCTTATAATATTGTATATTTGCCAATTATGTTTATGATAGGCCACATACTTTTCACTTATGTAATAAATACTATACATATTTTACACATCTACACTTTAATCTTCATATACAGCAGTATTTATTAATCTTCCCATGCGTAATCACTTGCGTTCTAATTTTGCTACTTATGTTCAAACGTGCATTTGTTTTTCTTTCTTTTTTTTTATTCTCCAAATCGAACCTGAAAAGTTATTCCTTTGAACCGGTGTTCTACCACGGTTAACAAACAATAAAAAAAAAAAAAAAAAGCAATGAAAATAAGCTGTAAACTTCAGGAAAGGCAGTCCATGTTTGTTGTCAAAGCATACAGCTTGCCTTAGTTTTTATTAATTTATTCATCTGGTAAATTTTTAAGTAAACTAATCCAAGTTATAACAGTAAGAACATTTCAACTCATGAACCAAAGTGGTACTTAAGGAAAAATGAAAATAAGGCCAATGTACAAGAGAGATTTCTAATGTTTGCCTAATGCCAAGGCACCATTAAAATCCTCCTTAACTACTAACATTAAAGGCAGGTAGAACAGCAATTCCATGCCTCATTCAAAGAATGGCACCTCGGAACAGCATCTCCTTTTATTCTGCAGTACAACGTCACTATAAAATACACAGGCGAACACACACGCAGATATACACTAGATGGAATGCAGTTAGAAACCATAGTTTTTGAATTTTCAGTATTAAAGATAAATGTGCAGCCTACAGCAGGCAATGATGCTGCAATGCACTTCACAAACTACTGCTTTCTATCTACCAAGATACACAAGACGTAGTCCAGTGTACGGCACTTTTCTCCTGATTCTTTATTCAGAACAAGTTCATTACAGATAAACTGATAAAGATGAAATTTCAGGTATTCAATGGGATCAGATGTCAAACTAGTCTATGTTCTGACACCCTGAATTATACACAAATCACATAATATAGAGAAGGCCAGCATTACTGACTCTGTGCTAATAATAAATTTGTGGTATCTCAATACAGCCTTCAAGTCTTGGTTCAATCTGTCTTCACAGCATCACAATATTGAAAAACTGCATATTCATGCATAAACTATTCCATATCCACACACCACGTGAAGAAAACAACAGGCTGCCCAGAGTTTATGCACTTGTCAGCATAGCTCAGTTGATAAAACACCTGTTTATAGTCCATAAAATGAACAGTTCAGATCCAGCTAAGGAAATAAGCTTCCTTGCAATCTTACTCACATAAGGTTGTAGATTTCTTAAAAGCTGTCCTAATGGATGAAAAAATACAATATTGCGAAAAAATACTGTTATGATCAGTTGTAAGTGTAAAACCCTCTTTCCAATACAATCTACCGCAATGGCCATTCACAGTTCTATATGAATGCATCAAGATCCAAGTTCCAGTTTCTAATAGCTTTCTGCAAGGTGCTATACTGCACATGCCAGTCTGCTCATTAGATTGTTGTTTTCAAAATGAGACTTATTTTGCATTACTTAGTCTTAATTATTTTATCCACGATTTAAAGGGGGAATAAAGTCTCTCAAACGCCAAGCCCCACCTTCTACTGTTACTGCTTTTTTTCCCCTCAAAAAGAAATTGTAAGTATTACATCTAACAATACGGAGGAATTGCATATTCTGTACTTAGTCATTTTTAAAAGAAAAAAGAGCTGAACCACTGTACTTATTTAAGAAAAAGCTCAGGTCAGGGCAGTTACTACATATGCACTGCAAAATTCCATTCTGAGTCAATAACTCCAACATACCTAAACATTTAACTATTATATTCTATTTTGCAGTCTTGTCAGTATTACTGACAAAATGTTTTAGTGTAACCAATTCACTTTACAGAAATAAAACCACACACACATTATGTACATATTTAGACACTTTTATTTATATATATATATATATATATATATATATATATATATATACATACATATATACACACACACACTAAAGAATGTTGTGCCATTTGCTAAGAAATCTTGAAATAAGTAAAGAAATAAAAATTCTAACTATTATCTATTTGAAATAATGAAGTGTTTTATTATGATAGTGATTTTTCTGTGTTGACATACAAGTGCATTAGTATCCCATTCCAGTATATCAGTTTATTTTATTTATTTATTTTACATTTGTTAACCGGGAAAGTCTGATTGGATACATGTCCATTTTCAGCAGAGGCCCGGGGAGAAAAGCTCCAAAATAAAACATGTAACATGATGTATGCAGTAATATAAGCAATTTAACAAAAAAAATCAAAAGAAAAATGCAAAAAGGTTACAAATTTAAGAAAATGTTCTAAGTAAGGTAATATTTACAGAGATATTAATCAATTTAACAGATATCAGATGTCAACTACAAACAGGTTCCATAATGAAGAAAGTTTCGAAGTAAGGTTTAAATTAATAAGAGAAGTAAAAAAAGTGGGAGATGGAGGAAGCAATAAAGGGGAAAAAGAACATATTAGAGAAATGAGGGTGTAGGAAGAGGAGACAGGAAAAGGAAGGTTGTTTGTAAAGAAAGAGGAAGAATGAGGTAAGAGAGAAGTAGGTTGGGTAGAAGGCAGCAGAGGCTGAGAAAGGAAGGTAGCAGTTCAGATGATGGAAGCTAGAGGTAATAAAGGGGTAGAAGAAAAATAAAATGAAGGAGGGTACGGAGAGAAAAGGGGAATTATCTTAGATAGCTAAGATAGAAATGGATTATATCAGTGACGTTGGGTTTGACTAAGCCTAACTAAGACTTAGACAAGCTTTGGTGGAAACGCAAGTCAGTGTAGTAACTCAGACTGAATAAATTGGGTTTTAGTCAGGGTTTAGACAAGGACAGAGCCAGTTATTGTGTATGTGTGTCTTTAGTGATATTTTGAAGTGAGGCAAGGAGCAATTGGTGGTGAGTTCAGCAGGAAGGGAGTTCCATTTTCTTGCCAGCAGTGTAAGACAATAAGGAATCACCGGCTGAGTTGTTGGCTTTGGTAGGTTGTACTAGCATTCTGCTGGAAGAGCGAAGGGATGCTAGGTTGAAGTATGGGGTAATGATATTGGCTAGACTGTGGGTAGGTTGGTGGAGGATTTTATGAGCTACTATGAGTTGGTTATAATAGATTTAGCTCACAGAGTTAAGGCTATGAGCATTGACAAGCCCTGGATTGGATTTCCTCTCTTTTCACAAACTATGCGAATTTGAACAAATACTCCTTAAAAGGGTGCTGTGTCCAGCAGGCTCACATGGTCAACAAACTATTTATATTGTGTAAACCATCACCACTTCCTTCAAATTAAACACACCACCCCACAGCAGCATTTAAATTCATGGTTTGATGATTGTGATACATACTGAAAGTAATTACAGAGTAA
This sequence comes from Protopterus annectens, assembly GCF_019279795.1. Classification (NCBI taxonomy): domain Eukaryota; kingdom Metazoa; phylum Chordata; order Ceratodontiformes; family Protopteridae; genus Protopterus; species Protopterus annectens. The sequence continues at coordinate 1,563,946,818 of NC_056729.1, read as the reverse complement.
GCAGCAGCAACAGATTTATTTATTTTACATTTGTTTTGACTGGTTTTGTCCGACTGAGCTAAGTAGCCCTTTTTCAGCGAAGGCCTGGGGAGAAAAGCTCCACGTGTTCTACAGATTATAATCTACAAAAATAAGTAAACAAACAACTGGTTTACAGAAAATATTCAAAGCAACATATACATAAAAACAAAGATTTACTACAGTAAACTAATTATTATGTCTGTCAGATTTAAAATCCTACATCATTCAGAAGGACTAAATAGTTTTGTCACCAGAAGTAAAATCTTACATTATGCAGATAAGAATTATGTAATGTGCTTAGGATAGAGAATTTAATGTGAGACAAGGTCTAGAGAGTTAGACAAAGTTACACAGGTTGGGAGCAGATAGAGGTGTGCAGTTAGGGCTGATAAACTGTTTAAGGGGTGGTGGGGGTGGGTACAGAGGCAGGTCCACTGGCTTAACAGGTATTCTTTAGTGGCTAGCTTGAATGGACTAAGTTGCATGAGTGACCTGATCTCAAGTGGGAGTTTGTTCCATGCCTTGGAAGGATTATAGCTATAGAAAATGCATCTTTTCTTAGTTTAGGTTTGTGGATTTGTAGCAGATCTAGGTTAGAGCTCCGGAGGGATCTAGCAGGTGAATAGTGGGAGATGACAGAGGATAGGGTAGGACAGTAAGAAGACTGATAAAGGATGGAGTGGATGATCTGGAGTTGAGGGAGAAGAAGCTGGTGAGGTAGTTCAAGCCAGTTAAGGTGTCCGAGTGAGAGACAGTGATGTGACTTATAAGTTTGATGTACTGCAAATTTGGCTATCTTGTTGTAGGTAGTTTCAAGTTTGGCAAGGAGTGTGGAGTTGAGGCAAGTAAGAATTTGAGAGCCATAAAATAGACTGTGTAGGAGTTAGGCATAAGAGAGAGTTACTTTAGCTTCACTGGTGAGAAAGTTTTTGTTGCGGTAGAGGAGCCCTAGTTTCTGATGAGTTTTCTTGATACAGTTGTTAATGTGTAGATCGAATTTAAGTTGGTTGTCAATGATGACACCAAGGAGTTTAGTGCTAGTTTCCACCTCAATGTGTGTCTTATTGAGGGACAGGATTGTGAAAGTGGCTTTAATTTGGTTGTAGTATTTAGGAAGAAAAAGCAGTTGCTTATTTTTTTTTTGGGTTAAGGATAAGCCAGTTTTCTACTGAGTTAAAGGAAGTCTGTGTTGTAGAGATGAGTTTGGAGGGACTGTCAGCAATAGTGATGACAGCAGAGTCATCAGCATATTGGACCAGTGATAACTGAGGACAGGAAGAATAAAGAAGATTAGTGAAGATGTTGAAAAGTAGTGGAGCAAGGATGGAAGCCTGAGGGACACCCATTTTAACTGGGATAGGAGGTGAGAGTGCAGACTGTCAGTTTATTGCTTGAGATCTGTCGGTGAGGTAGCTGGAAAACCATGCAACAGTACCAGGGGAGAAGTTAAGGTTGGTTAGTTTGTGCAGAAAGAGAGGGTGAGAGACGCTGTCAAAAGCTTTAGCGAGATCTAATAATAGGCAGGAGACAAGTTTGTTGTTATCTCTGGCAAGGGTTATAATATTAAGGAATGATAGTAGGGCAGTAGTAGTACTATGCTTTGGTCTAAAGCCATGTTGAGTAGGTGTAAGCATATTTTCAGAGAGTAGGTAGTGCATAACTTGCTTATGTATGCATTGTTCTAGAACTTTAGAAAGAGGAGAGAGGATGGCAATTGGTCTAAAATTAATGATGTCTGAGGAGTTACCTCCTTTATGTATTGGTAGAGCAAAGAATTGTTTCCATATGGAAGGGACTTTTGACTCTGAAATGGAGCGGTTGATTAAGATAGATACAGGGAGAGCAAGGGAGTCAGCAGTTAACTGAAGGAATGCTGTCGGTAGAAGCTGAGCAAGGTTTGAGTTTAGAAAGTAGGGATTTGATGTAGCTAGTGGGTACAGGTTTGAGGGGAAAAAACTTGATGAGAGTACAGTGGATTTGATAGAGAGTGGTTAGAAATATTATTAAAGGTAGATGAATTGGCACTGGAGTTAAATAGTTTGGATAGAGTGTCAATGAAATATGTCTTGAAGGTGGAGGCAGTATATTTGGGAGTGTTATCAGGAGAAGGATTGGGGTAGCAGGGACCACCAGGATGTAGTATGTGGTTTAAGGATTTCCAAAGTTTTTTGGTGGTAAGATTTCAAGGCTGAAGGTGGATTATAGTAGAAGTTTCTTTTATCTTTATTAATATGCTTTTTGATCTGATTTCTAAGTTCTTTGTATTTTAGCAAGTTTGCAGGGAGGTTTGTTTTGGTCCATGTTTTCCATGCTCTGTCTCTATTTTCCATTAGGATGCGGGTAGAATTTGATAGGCATGGAGATGTATTAGATTTAATACAGACTGTGCAAAGTGGGGCAAGTGAGTCAAGAATACTGAGAAAGGTAAAGCTGAAAGACAGGATAGCATCATCAAGGGGCAGTTGGGTAAGGAAATTCCAATTAACTTTACAGAGAAGAGATTTAAAGGTGTCAGGGTGGAAGTTATGTAAGCTTGCGTCATGTGATAAATCTATGCTGTTTAGTAAAGCGAGGGATAAATCTAAGTACTTTTATTGGGGTGATCACTTAGTGTGTTGGGAAGGGTTTCAGGATTGTGATATTTAGAGGGATGAGAGACTAGAATCCAGTCGATAAGGATGCTGTGTGTATGCGAGTTGTTGGTATGGGTGGCATCAGTGATAAGTTGAGTAAAGCCGTACAAGTTGAAGTGTAAGGAAGAATTTGGGGTATAGAGAGTTAACCAATTAATACTAACATCACCAAGAATAATAGCTTCATTAGGAATATGCTGAGAGAAGTATGAGAGAATGTTTTCCAGCAGGGGTAAGTTATTCCCAGGGGGGAATGCAGACTGCTACTATTGTGATGGTGGTATTGGTGTTAAGTACAAGGTTGGCTGTCAGCATTTCAGCAGGGGAAAAGGACAGGATAGTTTTATTAGGAGTTGTCAGAGTAAGGTGGTTAGAGTAAACAATGGCAACTCCACCACCCTTTTTCTTTTGGTAGTCAAGGCCAGTGTACTATAGCCAGGAGGGAGAAAGTCTTTGTCATGGTGTTGGGGTTTTAGCCAAGTTTCTGTTAGGGTGATGACATTAGGAGTGTGGCTTGAGATCCAAGCATGAAGTTCACTAACCTTGTTTAATATACTTTTAGTATCTCTTGCAAGTAGAAGAACATTAGGGTAGTAGTGACAGTTATATTTATAAAAGGTAAAGATAAAATATTTTGTTTTATTTTTAGGGAATATAGGTAGGTGGGGGGAATTTTGATTTTAGGAAGAGGAATTTTAGTAGAAAAGATAGAAGTGAAAATAGCAAATGAATGATGAGGTATCCCTAGTATGAGGTATTGTAGGAGCTTTGAGAATAGGAGATAACTGGATATGAAGTGAGGTGAGAGTGTGAAGGAGAAGTAATGAAGGTAGTACAAGAAAAAGGGTTGTAGAGAAAGGCATGACTGGTAAGAGTATTGAGTGCTAGAATACTGAAATTGGTGGTTGGGGAGTTAGTGGTAGGTTTATTTTGCTGGTAGGTATGTGTGAGTGTGTTGCTTAGGTGATGTTTGAGTAGGGGAGTAGGAGTAATGTAGGTAGTGGAAGGAGAAGTAATAGTTTGCTAGTGTAGTGTGGGAGAGGGGAATGATTAGCTCTGGTTTGTGTGGAGAACAGGAAGGGGAAGTAAGGTGCATAGTGGGTGTTAACAATGGTTAGGTATAAAGGAAATGATATGGGAGGGGAGCAAAGTGAGCCCAAGCGTAGCGAGGGTGAACGGAATGAAGCTACACCTGAGATGCGAGAATAGATGCAAGAAAGCTCAAAAACAATCAGTAGCTGTTTGTCTATTAGGAAATGTAAGATATATGTAGAATATATGCAGGACCTTACAGAACAAAAGTGACATCTTTATTGCCTACAATGTACTGTTTAGCCAATTCAGAAACCTTGTGCTGTGTATTTGTACTTATGTTAACTTTAGTGTGTTTGGCTTAACTGGGAGTCAGAAACAACTAATAAAAGGGTATGTGACTGTATATTAAGGAGATTTGTAATTAAAGATTACAAGCAATGCTAGCTTGTGAATGGGGGAGGGGGGCAGCTGCCGTCCCTGGCCTACAGTTAACAAAATACACTATGCACTTAATACAATGATAAGCCAAAATATTGTGGAAGTCAAGTGCACCTACAATGCCTTTTTAGTCCTTTTTCTTTCAGGATGATTGTTTCCTTTTATTGTTTAGTGGCCAGGCTCATGAAGTTGCTAGAGCAGATAAACACTGCTGTGGACCATTTGAAGGGGAACGGCTAAGGAACCTGGTCGCAGGGGCTATGGAAATCTAAAAATAACAATGGAGAGTAAGAAACAGCTGCAGTTAGGTCACTGAAGAAGATGGAGGGAAGTACAGGAGAGACAAAATACCATAGCTGAGAAATGCAAGCATGAAATATGAAACAAAAATATTACTATCAGGGTAGAGTGTAATTCTAACATTTAGTAGAAGTGCAACACATACCAATGAAGAAAGGCAACACAAATGAACCAGAGAAATACTAATATGTGATAAACTGACCACATATGCTATACTATCATTAGTATGTGCACATGGTATATAGAATATAGCAGGTTTAAGAAAACAGTACAAGATTCACTAGCCACATATTAGCTAAACAGGAGGTGAAGGGAAACAGTCCCAATAGTTCACTAGACAGTGTACTATGCGTTAATTACAGTTTTAAATGCCTTGCAAGCCTAGAAATCTTAGCCCTCCAAACACAGGCTTAAAAACACATTGCTTGAATCATAAATAGCCAACTATTTTCAATGAAACAGACTTAAGGTGGCTTTTCATAAGATTGCAGCAATAAATAAGCAAAATACAGATTGTTTCCTACAAGACTCCACTAAAGTCGCATTTATGTTACAGAAACAGCCACAAAATACATGTTAGAGCAACAGAGACATAGTACAGCACATGCAATCCTCACATTCAGTGGAAGTGTAAAGCATACCAATGAATAAATGCAGCACAAATAGACCAGAGCAATACTAACAGGCGATAAACCACCACCCACATACGCTATGCTAACTTTAGTATGTGCACACGGTATATATAATATAGCATGCAGGTCTAAGAAAACAGTATAGGAGTCACCAGCCACATATTAGCTAAACAGAAGGAGAAGGGAAACACTCCCAATAGTTCACTAGACAGTGTAATATGCGTTAATACAGTTTTAAATGCCTTGCAAGCCTAGAGATCTTAGCCCTCCAAACATAGGCTTAAAACACATTGCTTGAATCATGAATAGCCAACTATTTTCAATGAAACAGACTTAAGGTAGCTTTTCATAAGATCACAGCAATAAATATGCAAAATACAGATAGTTTCCTGCAGGACTCTACTAAAGTTTCATTTAATTTACAGAAACAGCTACAAAATACATGTTAGAGCAACAGAAGCACAGTTAAAGCACAGACAGATTGCTTTGGGCCGCACCGCTAGATATTATGTCGGAATGCTAAGCAAAAAAAAAACTATCAGGCTATAAAAACAAAACATCATAGTAGAAAATATTAAACAAACAGATACAGTGAAGAGCTAAGTTACCAACTTTTCCTAGCCTGAAACTGGATGATATGGAAAATGTGAAGTTTTACAGAACAAGTTGCACAGTCTATGGTATGATAAATATTCCTGAAGGAAGTACAGTCTTTCAAGATTATATAATACTATACCTGCTCAAACCTATACATAAAATACTTGTTTTTCTTTGGGGGGGGTAAATGAGTAGGAATTTTAGTCTGGAAAAGTAAGTTGCACAAAGTAGTTGAGCACTGAAGTAAAGATACCGAGATTTCAACTCATTTATCCAGTCATCGGCAGCTCAATAAATACCACCGTATCAGACATTTTAATAGTAGGGTTTTCGTCTATAATTATAAATTGAGTAAGCCTTACATACTTTTAATATAAATTACTAATCTACTTTATGGCCTGAACACTTTTGGATGTAAATTATTTTTTTATAATTTATGCAAATTTAGTGTTTGTTTTTTTTAATAATTTGTAGTCTGTGCCATACATGTGAACATTTCTACTGCAGTACGTAATTAAGGGGTCTTCTTGAAAATGTGGTATATACACACACACACACACACACACACACATATATATATATATATATATATATATATATATATATATATCAGATGGTATTCATGTGTGAGGATGTTAAAAAAAAAGAGTGGTACAAGCCATACTACCAAGTAGAAAAAAAGAGAACATGACTGTCTAATCCTTTCAAACTGTCCATGAATTTTTTACCGAAAAGTAAAAAAAAAAGTGAGTAAGCTATATAACATGCTAGCAAGTCTACATAAAAATACCAGTGCAAGGGGAAAAAATGCAAGTAACTTCTTATGTATTAAGTAACACAGAAATGTAATCCAAAGATAAACTCCCTACCTGTATTTCATTCCTGGTTGTTTCATGCTTGAATCACTAGATGATTGAACATTTTGCACTGACAACTGTCCAAGGCTTCGGGCAACCATGGCCACTGCTTTAAACTTGCCTCGAGTTCCAATGCTAGGACTAGCATTCTGTCGGTTCAATCGATCTTCTACACTCCGACTTTTTAAATTGTGTTCCGAGCATACAAAAGATACCTGCATATTTGCTGCCAAGCTCACCTAACTTTTAATTTCTTTGATTCTCACTTATGTCTTTCCAAGAGACAGCTCAGAACAAATGTTTGAAAGACAATATTTTCTTGTATTTTTTTCTCAGAACTACATGGTAACACATTAGGCAAGCAAAAAACCACACACAGTACTACCACTAAAAAAAGTGCAGAACTGCCAGACTCCTGTCCGTACAAGAACTGTTACTGAGATTTTACAAAGAATATGTTCAGTTTCATTATAAATCTGAAATAATGAATTCTGATATAGAAAGAAAAAATATCAGTACAAAGCAACCAGCTAAAAATAAGAACAAAATATACTTCTTTCCACAAGATTAAATGTCACCAAGCTTTTTCTGCTTCCTTTTATCTCCTTCCTTCTCTCTGTCTCTCCTTGATAGGCACACACTGGCTTCTCAAGATCTGTATATCATACAGCTTTACAATTCACGAATTTGTATAGTCCATCACAGCACTGTGAAGAGACTGAGGCTTTGTAACTTCAACTAATACAACAATTTCATTCCTTCTAAACAGATTCTTCAGTTATTTGCATCTAGCAGCTGGATGGCATAATCATCCCAGTTTGCCCTGCCTACAATAAATATTAAGGCAGGCTTAACGAGACTGTACAGCAGTAAAGCCACTCATGGATTACTTTGTTTTTGACCAGACAATCACTGATGAATCAGCTGTCCTTTGCTATGTTTCTTTAAACACATTTATAACGTTTAGTGCCACAACACTTGCTAGACATCTAAATATTCCTAGTTAGCTTGCTTTACTTACTCTATTAGGATGATCTAGCTGAACAGCATTAAGTAAAGGTCTTTTCCAGCAAAATATTGAGAAAGCTACAACCAGCACTAATCCAGTGAGGATACCAGGGACTGACTAAATCAATTAGGTGATCACTGAACCACAAAGAAGGTAGGAATTTTTTACTCAAGTGAAATAAAAAAGCTGTATGTCTGTTTCTCCTTACACTTCAGCAAGATGAGTTATCCTGGAGCTATTTCCAGCAGATTTCCTTTTTGAGACATATGAAGGGAGTTGTAGTTTTGCTGAAAAGTATTCAGTTATTCTAGTGCAGGGTGCAGCATAACATGGCTTCACGGTTACAGTAAATGAGAATGACATCTCCTGCTGAGCCAATTATGACTTCTTTTAACTACCCACATGAAATGCATGGTAGGGTGAAGGACTGAAGATGCATCAACTAGCTATATGTGACAGTCACATTCTCTGGGAGCCCTGCAGCCTGGAGAACAGCACTTTGTATTATTGGTTTGGAAAACGGAAGGCAGAACTTGTGTTCTCAGTTCTAAATCCAACAAATGTTGCCTATGCATTTTACTTTACTGCTCTTAAAATTGCAAAAAGACACAAATTTAACTCTTTTCAATACTTTTTGTGGTTACAACTTTGAAAATATACTTCAAGGATTCAGCGTGTGATATCCGTACAGAGTAGTATTTCATAAACATGCAGACTATTTACACTTGCAAGTATTAGACATGTACATATTGTACTGAAACACATTTATGCTCATAGTAAATTCACTCTGGGATAATTGATCACCATGAAATGTTTGAATAATTCTGGTGTGAACAGGAATGAACATATTATCAGTTAAAGTGCATGCTTGTGTCCCTGTCAGAATACTGAATTCGGTACCCTGAATTCAATAGTGTCTATGAAAATAAATGTAACCACTTGCATATATTCAAAATATTCCCACAGTGCTGATTCAAAGACTGTTGTTCCACAATTCTTTACATTTTGAAAAATAAATAAATAAATACATACATGAAAATAAACCTCTTTAAGGAAATGTGCTCAGATAAGATGAAATGTTAACAGAACTACAACAGACTTCACAAAGGTTAATACATCCCCTGTTCAATACAGCACTAGGCTCATCTTCATATGTGCTTAATGGGCATTACTGTACAGAAGCATTCTAGAGAAGAAACAGCCTTATTTTGGTTAACAGTAAGTTAACACCATGCATGGTCAGCAGCTGACTTAACACATAGCCTGGCCACAGTAGACTTGCCAGAGCAGGAAGTGTTAATAATTTGGATCTTTTCAGTAAGTAAAACTTTAGGTAGAACACTAAATGTCAGCGTATAGAATGGGAATTTTCTAATAGATGTAAAATTAGGGGTACCTCCTAGAAGCTTGAGGACCATAGCTGTAATCCTCAGAACTGCAGAAATATAGCTGCAAATGAGTTTATAAACTAAGTATGAAGTGGTGATACTCGAGTATTTCACTTTCCTCTAGATACAGCAGCCTTGGAGTTAGAGGGCATAACTTTCGCGTCAGGGGTACAGGTGGGAAAAAGCCCTCTCCAAAAATGCTTGCAAAATGCAACAGCAAATTTAGCAATTTGCTCTTTCTGTGTCTGAAATGCAGTTTATTTTTTTACTTCAAAATGCAGCAACCACTGATGACCTCATGAAAAAACTTAAAAGCAATACTGAACATCTAGGAAAACAACAATCTGATATTGTCCAGAATGCAGAGCCTAAATTAATAACCGGATAAATACAAAGGGTGGTTATTACATAAGACTAGGTGCATATGTGTTTGTGGGGGTTAAAAGTGTGGTATTAATAAGTGAAAGAGTGGTTGATTACTCCATGAATTTGACTGACAGGTGGGCAAATGAAAAAGATTTATCTCTCTGTGTACAACATAATGCTTTGTGGCAGTGTGAACTGAGGAAAGTGAAGTAGTAAGAAATACGCACACAGAAGAAGTGAAGCGTGCTAGCGAGGAACACTGCCTAATGTAGATTGGAATCTTGTTCCAAAGCATGGAAAGTCTCTGGGACAGGAATCTATCCCTCCAGCACGTCCTATTTATTGTTGTGGTGAGGTTTAGATCCTTAGAGCGTGTGGCTCGAGGGGATAAGGTCTTCTTTAGGTGGAGCATGTCCATCAATTCTGGGTTGGACATGGCCTTGTATGTCAGGCAGAGATAACCTCTGAGCAGGCGGTATTCAACCGAGTACAGCTGGAGTTTCTTCAGTCGAGATGTATAGGGCATCTGTTTGAGGCCAGTGATCCTCTTGGTGAGGTACTTCTGTGGTCTTTCCAGCTGTTGCAGGTGTCTTGTAAGGTACATCCCAAACGGGGCATTGTACTCTGTGATGGGTCTGATGAGTGATGAGTAGAGGGGCACAATGACCTCTTTTGATCTGGATGCAAACCCGTTTGTGATTAGGTGGTCCACATAGAAGGATTTTCTAACCACTTTCACAATGTGATTATCAAAGGAGAGTTTACTATCTACTTGGGTCCCCAGATCCCTTATTACGTCTTCTGTATTTAGGGGACTACCACCTATGTGGTAGTTTGTAGGTACTTTGTTATTTCCAAAGAGAATAACTATGCACTTTTTGGCATTTAGCTTGAGGCCATGATTTTGACACCAGGTATCCGTCTCAGTGAGACCCTTTTGGAGGATATCTGTGTCAGCTGGAGAGACAATTATAGCCTCTAGTTTGCAGTCATCTGCGAACTTGGTCAGCCATAGTCCTCCTGTGCTTGTCTGTACCTCTGAGAAGTATATGCCGAACAGCAGGGGTCCTAGGACTGAGCCCTGGGGAATGCCACTTGTAACCAGTTTAGAGTCAGACCTAGCTCCCGCAACTCTCACCATGTGGGTTCTGCCCGTGAGCCAACTGGCAACCCATCTTGTGACATAGGGGTTTATGTTCAGGCTGGTGAGCTTGTCTATAATACCAGAATGGGGAATGTTGTTGAAGGTCTTTGCGAGGTCTAGGTAGGCTGTGTGTACCACCCTTCCTATGTCTATATCCTTAGTAACTGTCTCAAAGAAGTCCACCAGGTTTAGGAGGCATGGTCTGCCCTTAACAAAGCCAAATTGGGTAGGGTCCAGTGTTTGGAGGTTCCCAATGTCTCTGTTAATGAGTTCCATGATGATGCACTCCATAGCCTTGCAGACCAAGCTAGTCAGGCTTATAGGGCTATAGTTCCAGGGGTCTGTTGTGGCTCCACCTTTGTGGAATGGAATAATCGTTGCTGTGCACCACTTTATGGGTACGTAGCCTGTGGAGAGGCTGACTTTGAACAGTGTGTTTAGGTGAGGGGCTAGTTCGTCTTTGAGTTTGTGTAAAACGCAGCCTGGGACACCGCCCGGTCCCATTGATGCTGTGTTTTTGGCTTTGGAGAGGGCTATTTTAACCTGACTGGCTGTGATTTCAGGGGCTCTACATTCTTCTGGTATGGTTATAGGCCCTTCTGGGGGTGAAGTTTGCACTGAATCTGTCTGCCAGGATGTTGGCAAAATAGGTTGGTTCAGAGTATTTCGTGCCATTCTGCACTAACTACGAGCAGCAGATCTGAGCATTGCCACTTAGATTCTTGACATAGCTAAAGAATGCCTTGTGGTTATCTTTGGAGTCCTTGGCAAGTTTTCCTTCAAAGCTCGCCTTGGACAATTTTATGAGGGATCGTAGTTTCTTGCTGATACTGATCAGGGATGTCTTCCCTTCTTGGGATTTTACTCTTTTCTGTACTAGTTTCCTCCTTCTATTGTATAAGCTTGTTTATGGCAGGGGTCCACCAGACTGGTTTCCTTTTCTTGGAGGAGTGAGTCTTGGTTTTGCTTGGGCTAGCATGATCCATGCATTCTTGTAGGTGCCCGTAGAATGCATTAGTAAAGGATTTTGCAGCTTGGACAGTGTTATCCTTTAGCATGGGGGCTTTGAAACTTTCCACCTCCGTCTTAAGTAACTTGAAGTTTGCTTTTGAAAAGTTTTTCACGGTAGTTTCCTTGTCCGGGAGTGGGGGCAGAATGTGGATATCCAAAGTGTTTTGTTTATGGTCAGATCTAACCAGCGAAGGGTTGGCCTCCAGTGTGGAACACCGGTCGCCCATGTTGGTGATGACCAGGTCCAATATGTTGTCACCTCTGGTGGGAGTGTTGACCAGTTTTTCCAGGGCGTTTGAGTTTATAAATTCTAGGAAATGTTGGACAAGGGAGTTAGTACTTGAGTAGTTCTCCCAGTTAATGTTTGGGTAGTTGAAATCACCCTATATTAGGGTGTTTGGTAGGACCTTTATGTTACCCAGTGTTTCCAGAAATGCGGAATGGGAGTCCTGGGACATGGTGGGTGACCTGTAGCAAGCTACAATTTGAATTGCAGTTTTGCCCATTGTTAGTTGCACGTGGATAATCTCTGAAGCATCGTGCTGTGCCTCTAACCTGGAGATGTGGGTATCATTGATGAATATGGATACTCCCCCACCTTTTGTATTTCGGTCCGGGTTCTATGGCCGAAATGTATGGTATGAGTTGTAGCCTGGTAGTGCTGGGGTGCTCTCTAGAGCCTTAAACCAGGTTTCTGTTACTGCACATGTATCGATTTTCTCCATACTGAGGAGTGCCTCGAGTGCGTGCATTTTGCGGTTTAGACTTCTGGCATTGAGTAGTATTACCCTCAGATTTTTGTTACTTGTGCTATTTACGGAGGTGGGTTTGTCTTTTGAGCCTTGCCTAAAAAAGGCACTATGGGGGTGGCAAGAGCCTTGGCCAGTATTCGAAAGCCTAAGGGTGACAGGTGCAATCCATCCATAATGAAACAGCGTGACTTGTCGAGCATGTCATCCCAGGCAGACAGACACTGGATCCCCTTTGAATGACACCAGAAACTTAGCGAATTGCTGAAATTGATAATTTTTTCTTTATACCATGGTATCATTCTTGGTGAGGGCAGGATGCTACCCAGGGTCAGGGTCATACCAGCCTGGGCTACGTGATCAGAGAGCTCCTCCATGTCTCTTTTCATGTAGTCCAGGGAGGTATGGCTCAGGTCATTCACATCAACATGGACAATGAAAGAGTCGTATTTGTACTTGTTCTGGAGTAACCTGAGTTCTTCTGTTATGTGGCGGATCCTTGCACCCGACAGGCAGCTAACAGTAACCTTCTTCTTATTCAGCCTAGTGCGTGGGATGTCAGTGTGCCTGACTATAGAATCACCTATTACTAGTATGCTGGGTATGTTATTTTGCCTTGAGGGCTGTGATTGCGTAGCACACTGGTTTTGTGAAGTATGTGTTTCATGGTTTGTGTTGGGGAGTGGAGGTTGCTTGGATGTCTGCTTTGGAGGGCTCTGTTGCTTTTGCAGATTTTTATTTAGAGCCTGCGAGTATGTTTTTGTGTATTTACGTGTGTTTTTTCCCCAGTGCTGGTTTAATGGGTCTATGTGAGACTGGTGGTTTGATGCCAGTATTTCCCTTCTCCTCTTGACTGTCTTATCTAGTCTTGGGTTGAGAGAGCTTAGCCTCCAGTTTGGCTGTATAATTGCATCTCTCGCATGTATTAGTTTTTGGTGGTAGGAGGAGAGGGTTGTCTGTGTACCTGAGGCAGTTGTAACATTGCCTCAAAATGCCCAGATTCACCAGTTGGACTGGAGAGTACACCTGAAACTGCTCTTTGGACATGCCTGGATAGGTACAGTAAACTGTTTTATTGAATGGCTAGTAAGGTCGAATAGAGAGCCTTGTCCTTCTGTAGTGCTAGGGTTTATAAGTGCTTGCTATGAGTTTTGAGCAAGTGCCGGCCTGAGAAATGAATGGCTTGACTGCTTAAGTTGAAAGTTTGTCTAGTTCCAAGGGAAAAATTGAAGAGGAGACTTTGTGGAGCTGGGAATAATTATACCCTAGCTAACCGGCGCTGCCCGGTGCGCAAAACCAGGCAAATCCGGTTTTTATAGCAGGGAGATGAAAGAGATAGAAATTAGCCCACAATGGCCAATAAACTACTACTTTCTGGGCTGAAACTACTCCTCCATGGACAGATAGGTTGCTCAAAGCTCCCCTCTCTCACAGGTGAACAGAGAAACGTCCTGCTATCCAAGTATGGTATGGGTAAACACAGAGATTTGTAATACAACCCTGAATTCAGCACTAACATGAAAACTGGACTATGCTAGCTTAGAAAGGCAGAAAACAAGTATATATATATATATATATATATATATATATATATATATATATATATATATATATATATATATATCTCCCCCCCAGAAAATAAAGCAGATACAATCAAAACAACACTTTAAATGCGCATATAAAGATATTTACTGTTATATCAGTTTAGAGTTGTAGTCAATGCCCCCAGTAATAAAGTAGGAAGAAACACAAATACAGTAAAAACAGATGAATAAAGTGCAATTTTTTTTATATATATATATATAAAACAATAGTATTCCGCGGTGCAGCGGTAGCATTGTTGCCTCACAGCAAGAGGTTCTCCCGTTCGATTCTCAGCTAGTGTGCAGGGAGTGCCTTCTGTGTGGAGTCTGCATGTCCTCCCCGCGGGTCGAGTGGCGTTCTGAAAGACATGCGTGAATGGGCATGCCTTCGTTGAAGGTTAGGCGTCGAGCTGGCAACTCAGCACCGTGAAAATCTACTGCCAATCATTAGCGGACCGGAGTTCCACTGTGGCGACCCCTAACTGGGAAAAGCCGAAAGACAACAACAACAACATATATACAAAACAATAGAAAACGAACAATCTTTTTTAAACAAGTTACCCAATTAACCAGAAAAAAACTCAAAACTGAGCCCTGTTCAGCAGTCTTCAATCAGACAAGTTCTAACTGCACACTACAGCTACTAGGGTGCCAGTGCTTAAGTTATACAAACAAAGCTAAATTCAGCAGGCCTGAATCTGGTCCTATGCTACAGCAACAAGGCACTCCAATTTCAGAAAGAAATAGTATGAATGAGCAGGCACAATAAGCCTGTGACCAGAAATTCCCAGCTCAGGAGGGCAGAATCCAGCCTGTCCTCCCACAAGAGTGCAGACCACAAACCTTCTTAATGTAGAATAACTGGCCTGAAGCCCAAGTGCTTCAACCAAAACTAATACACTTTTAGAATAGCAGACACTGAGCTTTCAATCAGCAATTCCCAGCTTAGAAGAATGTAAGCTACCTGTCCTGCCACAAGAGTGCAGACCACAAACCTTCTTAATGTAAAGCAACCGGTATGAAGCCCAAGTGCTTAAACCAAAAGACTTACTATAATAGTTACAATTTAATCAGGCTACTACCAAGCAGCAATAAGTGCAGCAGAATACATAAAATTGAGTATTTTTAAGAAGAGGCAAAAGCAAAATAAAGTAGGAGGAAACACAAATACAGTAAAAGCAGATAAATTTTTATTTTTGTTAGTAAAGTGCAAGGAGAGAGGAAGGAAGAACCTAAGTGGGTTGGCCTTCTCAAATCTTCTCTCTGTATTATGTAGAGTGAACACTAGACTCAGAATATGATCTCACTGTATTCGGTTAAGTGAGCAAATGAGATGGACTCAGGAGGAGTGTTCAAATACAGACTTACAGGAGGGGCGGGCAATTCCAGAGCCACTAACACCAAAACAAGAACAGTAAGGGTGGGTGGGGACAAAAAAGAAGAAGAATAAGTACAGTTGTACAGATTACAGAGATATTAAATCAACATGCAGACAAAAAATGAGAATAAACACTTATCTTTTCTCAATACCACAGCTGGCAGTAGGTCAATCTCTCTGCAGCAGCCTGAGCAACAGGTATATCTGATTTAAAACACAGGACAGAAACAAAACAATACAGATGCAGGAATACTTTGGCTGGATGAAACTAGTTCTGAAAACTTACTGCCACTAAGAAAACAGACAAGGCCTCCAGACAAAGGATTTCACTACAACTGAGGTCAACACTAAGATATACAGCTATAACACACAAGAAGAAGAATAAGTACAGTTGTACAGATTACAGAGATATTAAATCAAAATGCAGACAAAAATGAGAATAAACACTTATCTTTTCTCAGTATCACAGCTGGCAGTACGCCAATCTCTCTGCAGCAGCCAGAGCAACAGGCATATCTGGTTTAAAACACAGGGCAGAAACCAAACAATACAGATGCAGGAATACTTTGGCCAGATGAAACTAGTTCTGAAAACTTATTGCAACTAAGAAAACAGACAAGGCCTCCAGACAAAGGATTTCACTACAAATAAATACTATATGTATTTTACACATCTTCACTTGAATCTTCATATACAGCTGTATTTATTAATCTTCCTATGCATAATTACTTTTATTAATCTACCACATTCTAATTTTGCTGTTTTTCTTCAAACGTACATTTGTTTTTTTTTTTCTTTTTTTTTATTCTCCAAAACGAACCTGAAAAATGGTCCACTGAAACCTGTGTTGTACCATGGTTAACAAACAAAATAAAAAAATATAGCAATAAAAATAATGGTACAGTAAAATTTAAAAAATAGCAATAAAAATAATAGCCGGTACAGTCTAATACAAACAAAAAGCTGTAAACTTCAGGAAAGGCTGTCCATGTTTGTTGTCAAAGCATACAGCTTGCCTTAGTTTTTATTAAGTTATTAATCTGATAACTTTTTAAGTAAACTAATCCAAGTATTAACAGTAAGAACATTTCAAGTCATGAACCAAAGTGGTACTTAAAGGAAAAATGAAAATAAGGCCAATGTATGAGAGAGATTTCTAATGTTTGCCTAATGCCAAGGAACCATTAAAATCCTCCTTAACTACTAACATTAAAGGCAGGTAGAAGAGCAGTTCCATGTCTCATTCAAAGAATGGGACCGTGGAACAGCATCTCCTTTTATGCTGTAGTACAACGTCACTATAAAATATACACACTAGATGGAATGCAGACAGAAACCATAGTTTTTTAATTTTCACTATTAAAGATAAATGTGCAGCCTGCTGAGGCAATGATGCTGCAATGCACTTCACAAACTACTGCTTTCTATCTACCAAGATACACAAGACGTAGTCCAGTGTACGGCATTTATTCTCCTGATTCTTTATTCAGAACAAGTTCATTACAGATAAACTGATAAAGATGAAACTTCAGGTATTCAATGGGATCAGACGTCAACCTAGTCTATGTTCTGACACCCTGAATTATAGGCAAATCACATGATATACGGAGGGTGGCCTAATGGTTAAGGTTTTTGCCTTACAAACACAAGGTGCAGGGTTTGAGTCTCACAAGGGATAATTGGCTAGGCTTAAAATGGCTTGCAAGGGCAGTTAGCTTAGTACTAATCTATGAACCTATGAACCTATATAGAGAAGGCCAGCATTAATGACTCTGTGCTAATCATAAATGTGTGGTATCTCAATACAGCCTTCAAGTCTTGGCTCAATCTGTCTTCACAGCGTCACAATATTGAAAAACTGCATATTCATGCATAAACTATTCTACATCTGCACACCACATGTGAAGTAAACAACAGGCTGCCCAGTGTTTATGCACTTGTCAGCATAACTCAGTTGATAAAACACCTGTTTATAATCCATTAAATGAACAGTTCAGATCTAGATCCATATATGTCTGTGGGGGGTTAAAAGTGTGGTAATAAGTGAAAGAGTGGTTGATTACTCCATAAATTTGATTGACAGGTGGGAAAATGAAAAAGATTTATCTGTCTGTGTACAACATAATGCTTTGTGGCAGTGTGAACGGAGGAGAGTGAAGGAGTAAGTAATACGCACACAAAACAGAGAAGGCTGGACATGGATTTAAGTTTACTAATGTCAATGTTATTCTCTTCTATGGAGCACTTTCCCTTGTTTGCCAATAAATTTTCCACAAGGTGAAAAAGCTTAAAATTTTAATAAAACAAAACATCTGTCAAAACCAAAGCTGAGATTACTTTGTTTATTGGTCCCTTCTGCAATCCTCAGACTATAGTCATGCTGTACTATCACAAAGGAAAGCAGTTGGGGAAAAAAGACTAATAGCTGGCAAAAGCATGCAGTGTAATACGATGCAAGGAAACTGCAACCTGACTACAGGTTTATAAATCAAAATGTGCATCAAACCATGAAACTCCTAGCATTTTAATGAACAGGAACCATGGATAGAAAGCAAGTACTCACCCTTGACAGCTAAGTCAGAACCAGTGAATGGCAAGAAGTAATTAAACAGAGGCCCAGAAAATGCAGACAGTTCATGCACTCGTATATAAATTGTGTGTGTGTGTGTGTGTGGGGGGAATAAATATGCAAAATGAATCACAATTTGTACATATACATATATATGGAGGCTTAAAAGTGTACAACTTATTTCTGCATAATTTGGTTACTAAAGTAAACAAGGGAAGAAAATGTTGGTGTTCTCTGGAGGAAGAAATAATGTTAGAGATAACGCCATAATGCAGTTTTGCTGCCTACAGACTGCTACTCAGTATCAGTTAAGGTAAGGCATTCTGCAGAATAAAGCACAGAATGGAAAGCTGATAGGTGATTTACTTACTGCGGCAGTCTCCCTTTAGTCTGAATTACAGTTATACTTTTCAACTGTCTAGATTTTCACAGAACATTCAGATTTTTGCCTCATTTTTGGTGGGCTCCTAATGAAATTTGTGGTTTTCTGACAAATCAGTGTAAAATGAAGCCACTAAATAATAACAAACATTTCAGTTTCAGAACTCATATCCTACAGAAAATGCATGCTAACACAGATCCTATTATTATAGCAGCTTTCTAAGTTTATAAAAGCAATATTTAAAATCAGTTATGTTTTTTGGGCTTTTGCCCCAAGTATTTTAGGCTTTGTTCAGATTTCTTGTGCTAAGAAGTTAAGCTGTATGATTACAAATGTGCATCAATAAACATGACTGAATAATACTGCACCTAAAAATCCTACTACAAACTTTCTGTAACTGGAAATCATTCAAACACAATATTAGTATAAAACGTTTAGTTGATATCATTGGCTGCAAAATTTGCATCACAAAAAAATTAAAGCTTTGTCTGGCAATGAATGCAGAGGACTAAAGCTCTGAGTTGTTAATGAGCTGCGGCATGTGCCCAGGGTGCAGGGTTTGATTCTTTAACCTTCATTTACTAAGTGTTTGACTATTAGCAAGTCATTTAACCAAACAGTGCTGTTGTGTCACACCTGAAAAGGTACAATTTGTCCAGTGAGCTTAAAAGGCAAACAGATAAATTAAAAATAAATAAATTCAGTCTGTCAATGTTAGCATCTGATACTGCTAGTTCATTTTAGCTGAACAACAGAAGTAAGGTGTGCATTTACAGGCATGCTCCATGAGCATGCATTAAGACCGCCAGAAGATACAGTATTCACAAGAATAGAGTCTGCCATATCTGTCACTTTACATGTATTTAATAAATATTAATGGTACAAAAAGGTTAACAGGGCAGGTTTCAGTGCAGTACTAGGGTGTCTGTATGGAATTAGATATCAAAACAAAACAAAAGCATGTGCTAAGCAGAAGTCTGTCTGATATTGTTGAATGTGGGAAAAAAGTTGTTCGACATGAAACTCAGAATTTTGTGGAGTTAATTTCTTGTTTTCAAGACAATGGTGATGGAACAGGATGACAAAGTTGAAGCTGAAGTTGTTTTGGTGGAGAAAATGGATTATTAGGAGGAATATGTACCAGAACACGAGCCTGGTAATGTTGAAGAACAAATTATGGTGATAAAAACACTTAATAAGGGATGTCAGTGTGGTCCTTACAGGTTCATAGGTGAATACTAAGCTTACTGTCCTGAAGGGCCATTTTAAACCTAACCAATAAACCAAGATCAGAATCAAACCCTGTACCTTATATCTATGAGGTACAGACCTAAGCCATTTTGCCATTTTAAACCTAACCAATAAACCAAGATCAGAATCAAACCCTGTACCTTATGTCTACGAGGTAAAGACCTAAGCCATTTTTCCAAAACCACCCACCTTGAAGAAATAACGCATGATTTGTGGTTTCTGGTTGGTGGTTATTGCAAAGCTATTTGAGATGAGCACGGTAAATGACTGTGATGTGGTGAAGGAACAGCAGGATACTTTGGCACTACTGAAACTGTGTACTAGGGAAGTCTGAGTTAAAACTTTACAGATGTTTGGGCATCTAACTTACATAAAGAACTAAGATAAAGCAAGAATGTGGGATTTGTGAGTGAGTGGAGTTTTGGAAAAGAATTGTTAGCTATATTGGGATTTATCAAATACAAGGTGGTACTGTGGACTGGATTTGTAGATCAAACTGTGGGTAATGAAAAAGTGCATAGGCTGCAATTATCCTTGGCACAAAGGAAATTCAGTAAACCATGGATTAAACTGGTTCAGTTTGCTTCAAGATATGAGAAAGAACAGATCTTGTGGCAGCACAGAAAATAAATGTGCAGCTGAGAGATATTCTGTATTTTTTGACCATGACATTTCCTCTATTTACTTCAGCAAAGGGAACAATTTAATTTTAAGGTTTGAAGAATATAAGATGCCAAGAGTTACATATACGCTGACTCTTCTGTATTGAAGACTTTCCCAAGCAGCATGCAAAGTCCCTTTTAGCAATGCAGCAAGAGTCCCTGTAGCAGAGAGAGAGTGGGATATTTGGAAAAATCTACATGGGTGAGGGGTTTGCATCTTTCTTTCTTTTTAGGTAGTATTACAAGTCAAATGGGAAGGAGAGTAGCAAGGTCATAATGAAACTGTAACACTGAATATGTGTTTATCAACTGGCTTTTATTGGCCAGGAAAAGCTTATAAGCCATCATGATTGTTTTACGCACAAAAATGTTTGGTTAATGCAACTATGTTGGTATTGTTAAGTCACTTCTGATAGAAATGTAGTACACTGAGCATGTTGCCTACATTCTGAAAAGTTTGAAAAAGACAAACTTGAAAAGCAACTCTCTGACTTCAAAGATGTAAATAACAGCTATTACACCCTAGTCTTTTAAATCAGATGTCTTATTCCTGTTCACAGAAATGTGAAGATTAACCCAGGCCATGAGGGCACATCCTATCTCTATTACTAAACACGGTCATAAAATTAATCAAGTGAATGCATGCAACATCTGAGATAAGAAATATTGCTCTTGCGCTAACCTCCTTTACTACAGTCATTTTCACAAAGCTCCCATCTGCCACAGTCTGAGAGGATCCTGAATAAATCCTGTGCTATCCCTGGCCAAAAACAATGACTTATCTTACTGTTTTGCACTTCATTTAAATGCATTATCTGTTGATTTTTGCACTTTAAATCTTTTTCAAGTATCCCTGATACTGTGTTTTTTGTTGATTGCTGAGAAAGTACAGTTGTGTACACTTACCATAAATGCAGATGTTCGAGTGTATTCACTGTTGCAGTCATCATACTTGGGTTATCTGCCTGCAGGTAGCCCTCGGTCGGCCCAAATACCAGAAACAATTAGTTATGTACTCACCATAACGTTAGATGTATGTGGTCCATCTCGCCTACATTCTTAACTGATGGGTTCGGAGCCGAGAATCGGCTCCGACTCGGCTGCTATTTACTACCTCGAAGTCTCTGATTAGCTGGGCTAGCCCTAGTATCCCAAGATGCACCACGCCCAAACCCCCAGATCTTGTTTGCCAACAATATAACAGAGTGACATACACAACCTCCTAGAAATAACACAAGCAGGAAGAGAGAAAAAATAACATCCTCAGAAGGGTCTAAGAACATAATCTCCTCCAAGTCCAACAGGTCGGGGGACGGTGGGCGGGTACGTAAGAATGTAGGCGAGATGGACCACATACATCTAACGTTATGGTGAGTACATAACTAATTGATGTAATGTGGTCCTATCTCGCCACATTCTTAACTGATGGGACAGCGTCCCTAGCACCTACATTCTGGGAGGCTCACTGACAAGACTCCTGAGCACCATGGAACCAAAGGAAGTCCGGTCTCTAGACACCACATCAAGCTTGTAATGAGAAACAAAGGTGTGCGGAGAGGACCAGGTGGCCGCAGCACAGATGTCATCCAAGGAGAGCCTAGCATGATAAGCTACTGATGCAGCCATAGCCCTGGTAGAATGAGCCTTAACTGGGAAAGGTAAACCTCTGCCTGCTAATGCATAAATAAAGGAGATACAGTCCTTAATCCATTTAGCAATAGCACCTTTAGTCACAGGGCTACCATTCTTGTTCTCTGAAAATGACACAAACAACTGATCCGATTTCCTGTGGGGTTGTGTCCTGTGCAAATAAAACCTTAGTTGTCTATGAATATCCAACTGGTGGAATTTGGATTCCGCTTCATTTGAAAAGTTTGGAAAGAAAACTGGTAACTCAATAGATTGGTGAAGACAAAGGGTAGAAGATACCTTAGGAAGGAAGGAGGGGTTGAGTCTCAAGGAAACCCTCTCCTTATGGAAGACCAAATAAGGGGGCTTTATGGAAAGGGCCTGAAGCTCCGATACCCACTTAGCTGAAGTAATGGCGACCAGAAAGGCTGTCTTCCAAGACAACTATTTTAATTCACAAGTGTCAGCCAGTTCAAAGGGGGTAGAAGTTAAGGTTTGAAGCACCAAGCTTAAATCCCAAGGTAAAACTGGTTGTGACAATGGCGGACGTAGTAACCAGGCTCCTTTCAGGTAGGCTTTACAGAGTTTATGGCCCATAAGGGAAGGCTCATGTGAGACATGAAAGTTAGAAATGGCCGCCAGCTGTACCTTAATAGTGGAGGTAGCGGAACCCTGTTTGAAGAGCATAGCCAAAAAATCTAATACCGCCGACAAGGGGGCTGTGAAGGGATCTAGATTGTGTGCTTCAGCCCAGATAGCAAATCTTTTCCATTTTCTAGAGTATAGTTTTCTGGTAGACGACTTGTGGGAGGACGATAGAATATGCAACACCTCAGGTGAAAAGGAATGTAGTCTATCTAAGGATGGAAGTGGAGCAGCCAAGCTGTCAACCTGAGGGTTCGTAGGGATGGATGGAACTGATCCGACTGATGAGTCAATAGGTCTGGTGCTGGTTCCAGGGTCCAAGGGCCGTCCACTGTATACTTCTGAAGAAAGGGGAACCAAACTTGATGAGGTCAGTATGGTGCGATAAGAATCATCTTGCTTCCCAAGGAAGTTGCCTTCTGAATCACTCTTGATAATAGAGGGAACGGAGGGAAGGCATAGAGCAGACCTGGGGGCCAATCGTGGACTAGAGCGTCCCTGGGTGGCTCCCCCAGGGGGGGATCAGAGTGAAGTACCTGCTGCACTTGGCATTGAGGGGGCTGGCAAACAGGTCGCAGCAAGGTTGACCCCACCTGGAGAAGATCTGAGTTGCAACACGGTTGTTCAAGGACCACTCGTGAGGCATCAGAATAGCTCTGCTTAGCCTGTCTGCTATCACATTGGACTTCCCCGGAATGTGCGTTGCTACTATAAAGCATTGGGAAGACACCGCCCAGTTCCACACTCTCATGGCCTCTCTGCAAAGGGGATAGGACCTGGTTCCACCCTGCTTGTTTAGGTACCACATGACTGACATGCTGTCGGAAAGAATAGCAATCATCCCCTTGGGAAGAGAGCTCTGAAGTGCTTGAAGCACTGCTCTCATTTCCAAGACATTGATGTGCAAATGTACCTCGTGATCTTGCCATGTGCCTTGGACCGTTCTGCCCAGATAATGGCCACCCCAACCTATCTGGGAAGCGTCCGTGGTCACCGTGGCGGTAGGAGACAGGAGGGGTCAGAGGTCTCCCTATGTCTAGATTGGATGACTGAAGCCACCAACGTAGGTCTTGTCAGCATTGTTCAGTGATGAGAATGGGATAAGAAAGAGGAAACTCCTGAAAGGACCACTGGACCGAGACCAGCCACTGGAGGATCCGCATATAGGTTCATAGGTTCATACTAGGCTATCTGCCCTAGGGCATTTATAAGCCTAGCCAGAGTGTGTTTGGCTTTCGCCACCCATTTTAAATTAATTTTGCTATGCCTTTTTTTGAGGTTAGTATACTGTGCCTCTGTCTAACAGTGACACAGAAGTGATAGCCTGGGTAAACCTACGATCTCCCATCCACTCATCAAGATTCCTCTTGAAGAGAGTCAATGTGGGACTCTGCCTAACCTGGACTGGGATTTTATTCCAGAGTGAAGGGAGCCTCTGGGTTATGAATCTGTCCCTCCAGCATGTCCTATTTATTTCAGTGCTGAGGTTCAAGTCTCGAGCCAGTAGCTCGATGGGATTTGGATTTTCTGAGGTGCAGCATGTCCATTAATTCCGGGTTGGACATGGCTTTATACGTCAGGCACAGATCGCCTCTGAGCAGGCGGTATGCCACTGAGTAGAGCTGGAGTTTCTTTAACCGGGCAGCATATGGCATCTGTTTGAGCCCTTTGATCCTCTTGGTGAGGTACATTTGGGGTCTTTCCAGTTGCTGCAGGTGTCTGGTACGGTACATCCCAAAAGGGGCATTGTACTCAATTATGGGCCTGATGAGGGATGAGTAAAGAGGTACGATGACCTCCCCTGATCTAGATATGAATCCCTTCATGATTAGGTGGGCTATATAAAATGTTTTCTAACCACTTTGGCCACGTGGTTGTCAAATGAGAGAATGCTATCAACTTGGGTCCCCAGGTCCCTAATGACTTCTTCTGTAACTTAATGTATTACCACCTATGTGGTAATTTGTGGGCACTTTGTTTTTGCCAAAGGGGATGACTATACACTTTTTGGCGTTTAGCTTGAGGCCATGGCTCTGGCACCAGTTGTCTGTTTCTATGAGGCCCTTTTGGAGGATGCTTGTGTCGGCTGAAGAGTTGATTATGGCGCCCAGTTTGCAGTCATCTGCGAACTTGGTTAGCCACAGTCCTTTCGTGTTGGCCTGTACCGCCGAGAAATATATACCGAACAAGAGAGGTCCCAGGACTGAGCCTTGTGGGACGCCACTTGTAACTGGTTTGGAGTCTGACATGGCTCCAGCAATTCTAACCATGTGGGTTCTGTCCTTGAGCCAGTTTGCAACCCATCTAGTGACACAGGGGTTTATATTTAAGCTGGTGAGCTTATCTATAATGCCCGAGTGGGGTATTGTATCGAAGGCTTTTGCGAGGTCCAGGTAGGCTGTGTGGACCACCTTCCCCTCGTCAATGGCCTTGGTGACTTTCAAAGAAATCGACCAGGTTTAAGAGGCAGTATCTGTCCTTAACAAAGCCAAACTGGGTAGGATCCAGTGTCTGTAGGTCCCCAATATCTTTATTTATGAGATCCATGATGATCCTTTCCATAGCTTTGCAGACCAAGCTAGTCAGGCTTATGGGGCGATAGTTTCCAGGATCCGTTGAGGCACCACCTTTGTGGAGAGGGACCACTGTTGCTGTACGCCACTCTTTGGGTACATATCCTGTAGTAAGGCTAAGATTGAACAGTAGTTTTATGTTTGGGTTTAGCTCTTCTTGGAGTTCATGTAGGACGCAGCCCGGGACACCATCTGGTCCCATTGATGCTGTGTTTTTTGCTTTGGAGAGGGCGGCTCTTACCTGAGCATCTGAGATGTCAGGGGGGCAGCACTCTGTTGGGATAGATATTTGCCCTTTTGGTGGGGAGGGGGGGAGAAGTTTGCACTGAACCTGTCAGCTAGGATGTTGGCAATGTCTGTGGGCTCGGTGTATTTTTTGTCATTTTGTACTAATTCTGAGCATATCTGGGAATTCCCACCCAGGTTCCTAACATAACTAAAGAAAGCCTTGTGATTATCCTTAGTGTCCTGTGCAATTTTTCTCTCGAAGCTGGCCTTAGATGATTTTATGAGTGACCGTAGTTTTTTGCTAATACTGATCAGAGATGCCCTCCCTTTTTGGGATTTTGCTCTATCATGTAGTAGCTTCCACCTTCTGTTGTATAGTTTGTTTATGGCTGGGGTCCACCAGACAAGACGTCTGCCTTTGGAGGATTGGGTCTTGGTTTTATTTGGGATTGCATGATCCATGCATTCCTGAAGGTGTTCATAGAATGCGTTTATAAAGGATTCTGCGGTCTGGGCCGTATTTTCCACAGGCCCGGGGGCTTTGAAGGATTTCGCCTCGGTTTTGAGGCGTGTGAAATTTGCTTTAGAGAAGTTTTTCACTGTGGTTTTCTGGGCAGGGGGTGGGGTCGGGATGTGAATATCCAGTGAGATTAGTTTATGGTCTGATCTTACCAGTGAGGGATACACTTCTGGTCTGGAGCATAGTGCCCCATGTTGGTGATGATCAGGTCCAGTATGTTTTCCCCTCTTGTGGGAGTGGTAACAAGTTGTTCCATAGCATTTCAGTTTATAAATTCTAGGAACCTTTGGGCTAGGGTGTTGGAGCTAGAGTAATGCTCCCAGTCTATGTTTGGGTAGTTGAAGTCGCCCAATATAATGGTGTTTGGAGAGACCTTCATATTTTCCAGTATTCTCAGGAAGGCCAAGTGGGGTTCCTGTGTTTGGGAGGGTGGTCTGTAGCAGGCTATAAACTGGAAGGCAGTTTTACCCACTGTTAGTTGCACATGGATAGTCTCTGATGCTTCGTGCTGTGCCACCAGCTTACCAGCTTAAATGTAAACCCATATGTCACAAGATGGGTTGCAAACTGGCTTAAGGACAGAACCCACAGGGTTAGAGTTGCTGGCGCTGTGTCAGACTCCAAGCCGGTCACAAGTGGTGTCCCACAGGGCTCGGTCCTTGGCCCCCTATTGTTTGGCATCTACTTCTCAGAAGTACAGGCCAACATGGGAGGACTTTGGCTGACAAAGTTTGCAGATGACTGCAAACTGGGCGCCATAGTGGAAAGTGCATCGGACACTGATATCCTTCAGAAGGGACTCACGGAAACAGATAGCTGGTGCCAGAGCCATGGCCTGAAGTTAAACGCCAAAAAATGTATAGTCATACCCTTCGGGAAAAACAAGGTAACCCCAAGCTACCATATAGGTGGCAATCCACTAAGCACAGAAGAGGTTATCAGGGACCTGGGGACCCAGGTTGACAGTGGCCTTTCTTTTGACACTCACATTGCTAAAGTGGTTAGAAAGACCTTCTACATTGCCCACCTGATCATGAAGGGATTCACATCCAGATCTAGTGAGGTCATTGTTCCCCTGTACTCTTCACTTATCAGACCAATGATCGAGTACAATGCCCCATTCGGGATGTATCTCACCCGACATCTGCAGCAATTGGAGAGACCCCAAAAGTTCCTCACCAAAAGGATAAAGGGACTCCAAAATCTGTCATATGCTGCCAGATTGAAGAAACTCCAGCTCTATTCAGTCGCATACCGTCTGCTCAGAGGTGACATGTGCCTGACATACAAGGCCATGTCCAACCCGGAATTAATGGACATGCTCCACCTCAAAAATCCAAATCCACCAAAACCACTAGAGCAAGCGACTTAAACCTTAGCACGGATATAAATAGGACGTGCTGGAGGGATAGATTTATCACTCAGAGACTCCCTATGCTGTGGAATAAAATCCCGGTCCATGTGAGGCAGAGCACCTCGCTGACTCTGTTCAAGAGAAATCTAGACCTGTGGATGGGAGATCGTAGGTTTACCCCGGGAATCATCTCTGGGTCACTGCTGGACAGAGGCACAACAAACTAATGGGCACAGTATTTTTTCATATAAGGGGTGGCGTAAGCCACAATAATTTGGGCTAGGCTTATAAATGCCTTAGGGCAGATAGCCTAGTATAAACCTATGAACCTATGAACCTATGAACCAACCTGGAGGTGTGGTTATCTTTGACGAATATTGATACTCCCCCTCTTTTGTGGTTCGGTCCAAGTTTTGGGTCGGAAAAGCATGGTATGAGGTATAACCTGGTAGTGCTGGGATGCTCTCGGGAGCCTTGAACCAGGTTTCTGTTACTGCACAGATATCGATGTTCTCCATGCTAAGGAGAGTTTCGAGTGCGTGCATCTTGAGGTTTAGACTTCTGGCGTTGAGTAGCATTACTCAGTTTCTTATCCCTTGTGATACCTATGGAGGTGGGTTTGTCTTTTGAGCCTTGCCTAAAAAAGGCACTATGGGGGTAGCAAGAGCCTTTGCCAATATCCGAAAGCCCAGGGGTGATAGGTGCAAGCCGTCCCTAGCGAAGCATCGTGGCTTGTCGAGCATGTCATCCCAGGCTGACAGGCATTGGATCCCCTTTGAATGACACCAACACTTAAGCCAACTGTTGAAATTGATCATCTTGTCTTCATATTGTGGCATCATTCTTGGTGAGGGTAAGATGCTACTCAAGGTCAGGGTCATACCGGCCTGGGCTACATGCTCAGAGAGCTCCTCTATGTCTCTTTTCATGTAGTCCAGGGAGGTACGCCTCAGGTCATTCACACCAGCATGGGCAATGACTGAGTCATATTTGTACTTGCCTTGGAGTGACCTGAGTGCTTGTGTTTGTGGCGGATCCTAGCCCGACAGGCAGCTCACCGTGACCTTCTCCTTGTTCAGCCTGGTGAGCGGGACGTCAGTGTGCCTGACGATAGAGTCACCTATTACAAGTGTATCAGGTGTGTTGTTTAGCCTTAAGGGCTGTGACTGTTTGGCACACTGGCTTTGTGAGCTATGTGTTGCACGTGTTTTGTTTTGGGGTAGTGGTTGCTTGGGTGTCTGCTTTGGAGGTCTCTGCTGCTTAGGCAGATTTTTATTTAGAGCCTCCGAGTATGTTTTTGTGTGTTTATGTGTTTGGTTTGTTG
Source organism: Protopterus annectens (assembly GCF_019279795.1). Taxonomy (NCBI): domain Eukaryota; kingdom Metazoa; phylum Chordata; order Ceratodontiformes; family Protopteridae; genus Protopterus; species Protopterus annectens. Next base: position 1,563,918,540 of record NC_056729.1, on the reverse strand, counting down.
TCGTGGTAGGTCTATGTGAGACTGGAATTGTAGTGAGTGTGGTTTCCTTCTCCTCCTGACTGGTTACGCCAGTACTGAGTTGAGAGAGCTTAGCCTCCAGTTTGGCTATATGGTTGCATCTCTCACATGTGTTGGAATTTGTTGGGAGGAGGAGAGGGTTGTCTGTGTACATGAGGCAGTTGTAACATTGCCTCAAGATTGCCAGATTCACCAGCTGGACCGGAGAGGAGATTGACAACTGACCTTTGGACATGCTAGAATAGTATTGGGAATTCCTTTATAATTGAAAAAAGGGCCAATGGGGAACAAGGTACTCAAGGGGAGTTTGTGATGGTGTAGTGCTTTTAATTTTTTAGAGCTGACTTATATAATTGCTTTAGTGAGCAAGTGCCAGGTCACTTAAATGCAATGTGTTACAGGTAACTTAAATGCAAAAACGACAAACAATAACTTTCTTTCAAGTGAAACAAGGAAATAAGTACAGTAAGCAATGCAGATATCACTAGGGATCCACAGAAGTGCTAAAAGGCCGCGTTTTAGGTGGAATTAGCGTTTCAGGGAAATAAACAAACAACAAGCATACAAATAAAGCTAGATTCAGCAGGCCTGGATCTAGTCTATGCTACAGCAAACAAGGTGTACCAATTTCAGTAAGAAACAGTTAGAATATGCAGGCACTATAAGCCTTTAACCAGAAATTCCCTGCTCAGAATGGCAGAGTCCAGCCTCTCCTCCCACAAGAGTGCAGACCGCAATCCTTCTTAACGTAAAATAACTGGCCTGAAGCCCAAGTGCTTAAGCCAGAACTAATACACTTTTAGAATAACAGACACTGAGCTCTCAATCAGCAGTTCCCAACTTAGAAGGATGTAAGCTACCTGTCCTGCCACCACAGTGCAGGCCACAAACCTTCCTAATGTAAAACAACTGGTCTGAAGCCCAAGTGCTTAATCCAAAAGACTTAGAAATGATAGCTACACTTTAATCAAGTTACTACCAGCAGTAATAAATACAACTGAATACTTTAAAGTATGCCTGGATTAGTGCTCAAGTTATACAAACAAAGCTAGATTCAGCAGGCCTGGATCTAGTCTATGCTACAGCAAACGAGGTGTACCAATTTCAGTAAGAAGCAGTTCAAATATGCAGGCACTATAAGCTTTAACCAGAAATTCCCAGCTCAGAAGAACAGAGTCCAGCCTCTCCTCCCACAAGAGTGCAGAACACGAACCCTCTTAATGTAAAATAACTGGCCTCAAGCCCAAGTGCTTAAACCAGAATTAATACACTTTTAGAATAACAGACACTGAGCCCTCAATCAGCAGTTCCCAACTTAGAAGGATGTAAGCTACCTGTTCAGCCACTACAGTGCAGACCACAAACCTTCCTAATGTAAAACTGGTCTGAAGCCCAGGTGCTTAAACTAAAAGGCTTCGAATGAGTTACACCAAGCAGTAATAACTACAATTGAGTACTTTTAAGATGATGCAAAAGCAAAATAAAGTAGGAAAAAACACAAATACAGTAAAAGCAGATACATTTTTTTTTTTTTTTTTTGGGAAAGAGAGAAAGGAGTAGCAGAAACTAAGCTGATTGGCCTTCTCAAATGCTCTCCCTGTACTGGGTAGAATGAGGTAATGACACTAGACACTAGACTGAACCCACAGATATTGCTAACATCCTGGCTGACAGGTTCCGGTACTAGCATGATGGTAGCTGCCATGGACCCTAGTAATTGAACAGCAAGTCTGACTTGGACTTTCTTGAGGGGTAGTAAGGCTAACACTTGAGCCTGTAGCACTTTGATTCTTTCTGCTGGAAGAAAGGCTCTCATTTGGACAGAGTCTAGCTCTGCGCCAATAAATGCAACATGCTGTGATGGCCGCAACACAGATTTTTCCCAGTTGAAGGTAATCCCTAGGTATTGGCCAATGTGATGGTAGCCCTCGTGGCTCGAACGAGTAGATGCCTGGAGGGGGTAGTGAGAAGCCAGTCATCCAGATAAGGAAAAACCTGGAATCCTTGACGTCTCAAGTGAGCTGTCACCACTGCTAAGCATTTGGTAAACACCCTGGGGGCTGTGGTGAGACCAAAAGGCAGAGCACGAAACTGGTAGTGACTGGCTCCCAGCCGGAAGCGTAGGTGACTCCTGGATGCCTTGTTTATCTTGATGTGGTAATAGGCATCCTTGAGATCGATAGAGCACATCCATACTCCTTTTTCCAATAAGGGGAAAATGGACTGAAGAGTGACCATTCGGAACTTGGACTTCAGTACAAATCTGTTTAAACGGCTGAGGTCCAGAATGAGCCTCAGGTCCCCTGTCCTTTTTGATACCAAAAATAATCTTGAGTAAGTTCCTGATCCAATCTGGTCTGAGGGGACTAGCTGGATGACTCCTTTTTCCAGCAGTTTCGAAACCTCTAGCGCTGCTTGATCCCTTTGACTGGGTGGAACGTCTGGGATTTTTCTGGATAGGGGAGGGAGTGTAAGAAAGGGAATGGTGTAATCTCCGGTAATTATTCGGATCACCCATTGATCCTGAGTGATACTTTCCCAGGCTTGAGGATGCCTCGAAAAACGGCCCCCGACTGGCTCCGGAGTAGCACAGTCGAGCAGTCCCTCAGGGACGTTGGTAGGAGGATCCATGAAACGATTCACGGTCTCCTGAGTTGCGGGGGCCTCCTCCGCCTCTAGGGTGGCGCCTTCCAGAGTAATTCCCCCCTCCTCTGCCCCTGGAGGGGGGGGTCGCCATGATCAATGGGGAAAGACTTCTGAGATTTCCTGAACCACATCTTGCCTCCCCTCTGTGCCTTGGGATAAGGCCTAGAGGGAGGCAAGAAATGGGCCCCTACGGCAGACAAAGTCTTACCCTCCTGCTCAGATCTGGTGAGAGTGTCTTTCACTTTGGGTCCAAAGAGGGAGGACCCATCGAAGGGGACGTCTATGAAGGAAGACTTGAAGGCTTCCGCGAAGTGACACAGGCGCATCCAGGCTTGCCTCCTGAGGGCTACGCCTGAGCTAGCTGCCCTACCAGCCCCTTCGGCTGCATAGGATATGAGCCTCATGAACGAATTGACAATAGAGGAAAGGGTAGACAGCTGGGCATTGACAGTCTGATTCAACGCCTCAGGCAAGTTACCCGACAGGGTATCTCCCAATTCCTTAAAGAGATCTCTTTGGAGTCTAGTGAAGTGGCAAAGATAGTTCAACGACCACAAAGTAAAGGTCGCTCAAGACAGGGTACGCTTCCCATACCGATCCATACTCCTGTACTCCTTGTTAGGAGGATGAATGGAAGCAGAAGCTTCTGCAACTTCTTGCTGAGTGGCAGACGCCACCACCATAGCATCTACAGGAACTCCTTTAGTTAGGAACTCTTTCTCCGGGGGTGCCACGTCTGTACTCTACGAGCGGCAAATGAGATCTGGGAGTTTGGGCGTGGTGCATCTTGGGATACTAAGGCTAGCCCAGCCAATCAGAGACTTCGAGCTAGTAAATAGCGGCCGAATCGGAGCCGAGAATCGGCTCCGAACCCATCAGTTAAGAATGTGGCGAGATAGGACCACATTACATCTTAATATTTCTGCGTCGGTTGCTGTCGCTTCAGTACTGACATCAGGTCGTCAGGGGTATAAAAACAGGCAGCCGACGCCATTACATCAGTTTTTCTTGCCCCAAATGTCAGGAGCCCCCCAAATAGGGAGCAAAGTTATGGTGGGAAAACACCACCAGTAAAAAGTAAATACCAATAACCCACTAAGGGGTGAGTAATAGACATAGAGAGAGAGAGAGAGAGACAAGGGGGCTGAAGGGTAGGAAACCAGGACTGCAACAGTGAATACACTTGAACATCTACATTTAGGGTAAGTGTACACAACTGTACTATGTTCTTCGTGTTTCACTGTTGCAGTCATCACACTTGGGTAGATTCCCAAAGCTGAAGAAAGGGTGGAGGCAGTCAAGAAGATTGGGGCTGGCTAGTATGCTCTGCAGGACTGCTGTTGCAAAACCCGCTATGGATTTGGAAAAGATAGGTAGGTGGTAATGCTTGGTGAAGATGTCTACAGAGCTCCAGGTAGCAGCTTCCAGAATGTCCTTGGTAGGGACTCCCCTGAGGAATGCTGTAGAGGCAGAAGTAGCCCTCTTGGAATACGTTCTGACCCCTTGAGGGGTTGGTTTCACATGGTGTTTGTAGCAGAAATGGATGCAGTGTGCTATCCATTTGGAAACTGTTTGTTTTGAAATGGCCTTGCCGTCTGCCCCTGGAGCAAAACTGACTAGTAACTGGTCAGATTTCCTGAAGGCTTTAGTCCTATCCAGGTAGAATCTGAGCATATCCAAGGAGTGCAGGATCCTTTCCCCTTTATTTTGAGAATTAGGGAAGAAGGCTGGCAAATGGATAGATTGGTTGAGAGCCACACTGGACACCACTTTTGGCATAAATGAAGGGTTAGTCCTGAGGGAGACCCTGCCAGCATGAAAAATAATGAAGGGTTACACAGCCATAAGTGCTTGTAGCTCAGACACTCTTCTAGCTGAAGTGATGGCCAAAAGCAAGGCTGTTATCCAAGAGAGGATTTTTAACTCTACTAACGCTGCAGGCTCAAAGGGGGGTAGCATGAGCTTTTCCAGTACAAAGTTAAGGTCCCAAGCATGGGTGGGTGCTCTCCTTGGTGGCCTTAGACTGTTTGCCCCTCTCAGGAACTGCTTGATGAGAGGGTGAGAGAACAGAGGTGGCTCAGTGTTGTAATGAGCCGAGATGGCAGAGGTATGGAGCTTAATGGAGGAGAAGGATAGGCCTATGTGTAGTAAATTTGCTAGGTAATCCAGGATTAGAGGTAAGGAGGTTAGTGCTGTGTCCTCTCCTTTAGATGAATCCAGGAACAATACCTTTTCCACTTATCAGCATAGGATTTCCTTGTACTGGGTCTTCTGACTTCAAGAATGACGTCCAGTACCTGCTTGCTTAGGCTGGACACTGGAGGAGAATTCAAGGAATAAGCCAGGCTGCAAGATTCACAGTTTGCAGGATCTGTCCCTCCTGCTTGGTGATGAGGGTTGGGATCTGGGGTAGGTGCCAGGGTGGCACCGGTGACAGGCTGTGCAGTAGTGGGTACCAATGCTGGGGTGGCCAGTCCAGGGCAATCAGGATTGTCCTTGGTTTTTCCTGTCTTATCTTGAGTAATATTTCTGTGAGAAGAGGCAGAGGGGGAAATGCACAGATGGAGAGGTTTACCCACAGGAAAAATAGGGCATCCACTTTCCAGGCCCTGCTGTGAGGTGTCCTGGTGCAGAATTTGCTGAGCTGGTGATTGTAGGGGGAGGCAAAAAGGTCCACCATTTCAGGGTTAGGATGCTGAAGGTGCTGGGGTCTAATTGCCACTCGTGTGGGTCCAGTAGATTTCTGCTTAAGTCGTCTGCTAGAGAGTTTTGTTTGCCTGGCAGGAATTGAGCTTGCAGATGAATCTGCATGTCCAAGACCATGTTCCACAGGGCCATGGCTAGCCTGCAGAGTGGGTAAGAGTGGGTTCCCCCCTGCTTGTTGATGTACCACATAACTGTGGTGTTGTCTGTTTTTATCAGCAGGGGTCCTGGTGAGAGTAGAGATTTGAAAGCTGTCAGAGCATGCTGAACAGCTAGCATCTCTTTTTGGTTGAGGTGCAGATGAATTTGACTTGGGCTCCAGTGGCCCTGAGTACACTTGTCGTCCAGATGTGCCCCCCAGATGTACTCTGATGCGTCTGTGGTTAGGGTCTGGGTGGCATGGGGTTGAGTAAAGGGAAGTCCCTTGTTATGGGGGGAAAAAAAAATACTTTTTCCAAGCTTGTTTCCTGCCTTTCCTGTGGGTAGTCTAGCCTGGATATAGATTTGCTGTGTCCAGGACTATTTGTAGGCTTCTAGGGCCCAAGCCTTTCTGTGTTGGAGAGAAGCCTTCTAGCTTAATTTTGTTTCTTAGAACTAGCCAGTTTTTTGTTTCAGCACTTGTTCAGAACTTATTGTAAGCACTAAATAAGCTAAAAATTACTACAGCACTCAACTTTCCTCACTGTCTAGAGGAAAACAGTTTCTAGTACTTAACAAATAAGCACCTATCCGGGCATGTCTAAGGGTCAGCACCCGGTGTTTTCTCCTGTCTACCTGATGAATCTAGGCATCTTGGGGCAATGCAATAATTGCCTCATGTACACAGACAACCCTCTCCTCCTACCACCCAACACTACAACCTGTGAGAGATGCACTTATATAGCCAAACTGGAAGCAAAGCTCTCTTCACCCAAGACTGGACTAGACAGTCAAGAGGAGAAGGTAAACACTTGCACCGCACCACACTCAGCACATAGTCCCTCAAAACCTACACCACCAAAACACACACATAGAAACACAAAACACACACCTACATTCGCTGAGGCTCTCAGTAAAAACCTGCCCAAGCAACAGGGACCTCCAAAGCAGAAACACAAGCAACCTCCACTCCCCAACACAACCCAAATGACACATAGCCCACAAACTCAGTGTGCCACTCAACCACAGCCCATAAGGCATAACAACGTACCCAACACTCTAGTCATAGGTGACTCTACAGTCAAGCACACTGATGTTCCACTCACCATGCTAAACAAGGAGAAAGTTACTGTCAGCTGCCTGTCGGGTGCCAGGATCTGCCACATAACGCATGCACTCAGGTCACTCCACAACAAGTACAAATATGACTCTGTCATTGTCCATGTTGGTGTGCATGACCGGAGACGTACCTCCTTGGACTACATGAAAAGGGACATGGAGGAGCTGTCCGATCTTGTAGCCCAGGCAGGTATGACCCTAGCCCTGAGTAGCATCCTGCCATCACCCAGAATGATACCACACTACAAGGACAAAATGATTGACTTCAACAATTGGCTAAGCTTCTGGTGTCATTCTAAGGGGATCCAGTATCTGTCTGCCTGGGATGACATGATTGACAAGCCACGATGCTTTGCCAGAGATGGCCTGCACCTGTCGCCCCTGGGATTCCGGATACTGGCTAAGGCTCTAGCCACTCCTATAGTGCCTTTTTTAGGCAAGGTTCAAATGACAAATTCACCACCCTAACAGGTACAGGCAAGAAGAATCTGAGGGTATTGCTACTCAATGCTAGAAGTCTAAACCTCAAAATGCACTCTCTCGAGGCACTCCTTAAAATGGAGAACATCGACACCTGTGCAGTGACAGAGACCTGGTTCAAGGCTCCAGAGAATACCCCTGCATTACCAGGCTATAATTCATACCACACCTTTCGGCCACCCAACCTGGACCGAAACACTAAAGGCGGAGGCGTGTCCATATTCATTAAGGATATCCACACCTCCAGGCTAGTTGCTCAGCATAATGCATCCGAGATTATCCAAGTGCAACTAACTCTGGGCAAGACCGCAATCCAAACTGTAGCTTGCTACAGATCCCCCACCATGCCCCTGGATTCCCACTCCTCATTTCTTAATACACTGGAAAATATTAGGGTACAACTTAACACCCTAATAATGGGCGATTACAACTACCCTACCATTAAATGGGAAAACTACTCATGTACCAAGTCTTGTGCTCAACGTTTTCTGGAATTTATAAATTCCAATGCCATGGATCAACTTATCCACACCCCCACCAGGGGCAGCAATATCCTAGACCTGGTTATTACCAACATGGGCAACCTGTGCTCCACACCAGAGGTCAATTCCTCGTTGGTCAGATCCGACCATAAGCTAATCACCCTAGACATCCACATCCCTCCCCCACCCCCCCATTAGGAAAATCACAGTAAAAAAATTTCTCCAAAGCCAACTTCACGCTTCTTAAGACAGAAGTGGCAAACTTCACGACACTCATGCTGACGGACAATAGAGGTATGACTGCTGAATCCTACACAAATGCACTTTATAAGCACTTACATGAGTGCATGGATCGTGCAATCCCTAACAGAACCAAGATGCTATCCTCCAAAAAAAGGAAGCCAATCTGGTGGTCCCCTGCCATAAACAAACTCTACAACAGAAGAAAGAAACGGTTGCAAAAAAAGAGTAAAATCCATGATTGGAGAAACTTCCTGGTCAGCTTCAGTAAGAAGCTGAGATCCCTCATAAAATCCTCCAAAGCTAGTTATGAAAACAAAATCGCCACTGACTCTAAAGACAACCACAAAGCATTGTATAGCTATGTCAAGAATCTCAATGGCAACACTCAGATCTGCTCTGAGTTACAGCACAATGGCACTAAATATACAGAACCAACGGATATTGCCAACATCCTGGCAGATAGGTTCAGTGCTAACTTTACCCCTCTGTCATCCCCTAAAGGGCCCATCTCTATACCAGAAGAATGCAAAGTTCCTGTAATCATGGCTGCACAGGTAAAAAAACACACTATCCAAAGCCAAGAACACAGCATCCATGGGACCTAACGACATCCCAGGCTGTGTTCTACATGAACTGCAGAATGAACTGGCACCCCACCTAAGTACCATGTTCAATCATAGCCTCACCTCAGGCTATGTCCCCACTGAATGGCGCACAGCGGCACTTATCCCACTCCACAAAGGGGGAGCCACCACAGACCCCGGAAACTACCGCCCCGTTAGCCTAACGAGCCTGGTCTGCAAGGCTATGGAGCGTATCATCATGGAACTTATAAACAATGACATTGGTAATCTCCAAACTCAGGACCCCACCCAGTTCGGGTTTGTAAAAGGCAGATCATGTCTCCTAAACCTGATAGACTTCTTTGAAGTGGTCACCAAAGCCGTAGATGAGGGTAAGGTGGTTCACACAGCCTATCTAGATCTCCCCAAGGCTTTTGACACCATCCCCCACTCTGGAATTATAGATAAACTCACTAAACTAGGTATAAATCCCTATGTCACAAGATGGGTTGCCAACGGGCTCACTGACAGAACCCACACTGTGAAAGTAGCAGACTCCAAATCCAGCTTCAGACCAGTGACAAGTGGAGTACCACAGGGTTCAGTCCTGGGTCATCTCCTGTTTGGTATCTACTTCTCTGAAGTACAGGCCAACACAGAAGGTCTTTGGCTAATGAAGTTCGCAGATGACTGCAAACTAGGAGCCATAATCAAAACTCCAAAAGATGTGGACATCCTAAAAAAGGGCCTTGCTGAGACAGATGCCTGGTGTCAAAGCCATGGCCTCAAGCTCAATGCCAAAAAGTGCATTGTCATTCCTTTTCGTAAAAACTCAGTACCCATGAACTACCACATAGGTGGTAGTCTACTTAACACCGAAAGTGTGATAAGAGACCTTGGGACACAGGTGGACAGTAGTCTCTCCTTCGATAATCACATCGCCACAGTAGTCAGGAAATCCTTCTATGTGGCACACCTCATCACAAAAGGTTTCTCATCCAGGAAAAAAGAGGTCATTGTTCCCCTCTACTCGTCACTCATTAGACCCATTATAGAGTACAATGCCCCTTTTGGTATGTACCTCACAAGACATCTACAACAACTGGAAAGGCCACAGAAATACCTCACAAAGAGGATTACCGGCCTCAAAGAGATGCCCTATGCAGACCGTCTCAAAAAACTGCAGCTTTACTCCGTTGCATACCGCCTACTTAGAGGCCATCTCTGCCTAACACACAAAGCTATGTCAAACCCAGAGCTTTTAGACATGCTCCACTTAAAGAAATCCCAATCCCTACGAGCTACACACTCTAGGGACCTAAACCTTGTTATCACAATAAACAGAACATGCTGGAGGGATAGATTCCTGTCCCAGAGACTTCCCATACTCTGAAACAAACTACCTATCTATATCAAACAAAGCTCCTCATTAGCACTGTTCAAGAAAAATCTTGATGATTGGATGGGAGATGGGAAATTCACCCCGGGGATCACTTCTATGGCTTTGCTCGACAGTGGCACAGGAAAATAATTTTCTTGGGTGGCGAAAGCCAGGGTACCTTTAGCTAGGCTTATATAGGCCCTAGGGCCAATAGCCTAGTACCTACCTATGAACCTATGGTTGCATGCGGCTGCCCACCAAAGAAACGCTGTCCTTAGACAAGGTACGATAGATAGGACGGTTTCCAGATACTGAGAATGTTGGCACCAAAGACTTTTTAAGTACCATTGAAGTTTCCTCATATGCTGTCTGGCATATGGAATTAGTAGAATGCAAGAGGCCATGAACCCTAGGGCCTGCAGGATCTTCTTAGCAGATAGCTGGGTTCTGGTGGCCATTTGAGAGAAGTAACCTTTCAGATAGGCTTGTTTTTCTGGAGTAAGGAATGCCATCTGGGATGCTGTGTCTAAGCTTGCTCCCAGGAATACAATCTTTTTACTGGGGACTAGTTTTGATTTCTTTTCGTTGATAGTGTACCCCAGGGAGGTTAGAAGGTTCTTTACCAATGTCAGGTGCTGCAAAAGCTTTTTCTGACTGTCTGTCTGAATCAGGCAATCGTCCACGTACGGGTAAATTTGAATCTTTCTCTGTCTGCAATAGGCAATGGCTGGAGCCAGGCATTTTGAGAAGACTCTGGGAGCAGTGGATAAGCCAAAGGGAAGTGCAGAGAACTGATAATGCATAGATCCTGCCCTGAAACATAGGTATTTTCTGCATGAGTTCCTGATAGGGATGTGCAGATAGGCTTCTTTTAGGTCTGGGGTGGCTAACCAGGCATCTTTAGACAGCATAGGAAGAAGCTGCTGAAGGGTGAGCATTTTGAATTTTGGTACCACCAGGAAGGTGTTTAGAATGGAAAGATCTAGGATTGGGTGCCAAGTGCCCTCTTTTCTGGGTACCAGAAAAAGTCTTGAATAAAACCCTTGACCTATTTGTTCTGCAGGAACAGGTTGAATTGCCCTTATGGAGAGCAGGGATTGAACTTGGCTTTGTGACTCTGCCCAGTGGTTTGGAGGAAGTTCTCGGAACCCTTTTGGAGTTGGCAGTGAGTGGAAGTAAAATTTGTACCCCTGGGATTCAATGTTGAGTACCCATTGGTCTTTGGTGATGGAGGTCCAGTTTTTTGCATGATGGGCAAGTTTTCCTCCTAGGGACAGTTGAATAGAGGTGAGGAGTGGAAGTGAGAAGTCATAGTGAATTCTTTCTGTAAGGGGGTGGCTTGGCACTCCCTGTTTTTGAAGTGGAGGCACTCCATTGCTTAGATCTCTGCATAACCTGAGACTGTAGTCTGGGGGGGGGGGTCTGTTTCCCTTGGGTCTAGTTTGAGATGGCCTTGAGGGGGCTGGAAAGGACCAATGTTTCAAGGGGCAATGCCTACTGAATCTAGGAGGCTGCACTTGCAAGAAATCTTTGACTGTCTGCATAGATTTAACTTTTTCTTCCATCTTTTTTAGAACCTCTTCTGCTTTGGTGCCAGACAAATTGTCTTTGTTCAAAGGAGCTTCTAGTAATTTTGATTTGACATGGTCTGGCAAGGTCTGTTCCTTAAGCCAAACATGCCTTCTCAGTACTCCCCTGGGTCTAGTTTGAGATGGCCTTGAGGGGGCTGGAAAGGACCAATGTTTCAAGGGGCAATGCCTACTGAAACTAGGAGACTGCACTTGCAAGAAATCTTTGACTGTCTGCATAGATTTAGCTTTTTCTTCCATCTTTTTTAGAACCTCTTCTGCTTTGGTGCCAAACAGATTGCCCTTGTTCAAAGGAGCGTCTAGTAATTTTGATATGACATGGTCTGGCAAGGTCTGCTCCTTAAGCAGTGCCTTCTCAGTACAGAACCAGTGACTGCTGGGTTCTGCAAGATGCTTCTAGGGCGTCAAAGCCACATTGCAAGGTATGCTTGCTGACTTGACTTGCAGAATGCATAAGCTCTTGTAATTCTTTATTTTCTGTACAGTCTGTTAAGGTAGCTAATTTTTGCTTAATAAGTTCCATAATATGTTGCTGGTATTTCAGCATGTGAAACCGGCAATTCAATTCTCTAATGACATGAATTGCAGAGGTGTATACTTTTTTACCCCATCTGTCTAAAGCTTGGGAATCCCTGTCTGAAGGAGTAGGATTCTTAGCTGTACTTGCTTTAATACCTTTAGCCCCAAGGGAAATGACCTCTGGGTCAGCAGCAGGATTTTTGAAAAGAAATTTGTGAGAGTCACGGACTCTGAGTACTTGTCTGATTTCCTTGGAGCAGGGGGTAAAGTATCCAGAGTTAGACTGGATTCCATAAAGACATCATCCACAACATCCAGAAATGGAGGTATTGCTAAAGGTATATGTTGCGGCAAATCTAAAAATTTTCTGAGTCTCTTTTTGGACTGAGGATAGTCTTGGCATTCTCAGTGGAAATGCTCTCTTAAAGTATGTAGGGTTTCACCAAAAGAAAAATACTTTGGAGGGGAAGCAGAGGGAATGTATTCCTCTGTGTCTGAATCCTCAAGCAGATAAAGGCATGTCTTCATAATCAGAGACCTCAGAGTCATTGGAATCTTGGCCTGTTAAAGCTGCTGGGGACAGGTCTCTTTTCCTCTTAGCAAGAGAAGGCTGGCTTCCCCAATCAGCATAATCAAGTCTTCTGCCATTTTAAGCAGTTGATTTTGTGGCAGGGAAGCAGGTGCTTGAGTCTGGGTCATCGTTTTTTTAAGCATAGCTCGTACTCTTGGCATTAGAAACTCGGCAGTTTTAGTCAGAACTGAAGATGCGAAAGAAGTCGTCGTTTTGTGTCGAATATCGGTAATGTGAAGAACTTCTTCAGAGGCCGGTGCCTGCACAGAGGCTCTGGACCCATCCAAGGTAGAGACATCTAGAGGTTCCTCAGTCAAAGAAGAGTCTCGCGACATACCAGACTCCGAACGGGTCTCAGTAGTGGGCTGCGAATCAATAAAAGTGGGCAACAGTGGCTGCGAAAGTGCCTCAATGTGTACCGGCAAACTATCGACTAGCTTAACAGAAGCATTGTTGACAGTTTTGGACCTGTGCGTTCTGTCTCTGTCTTTATCCTTATGTTTTTCGGAAGATCGGTAGACGGATGGCTTACCAAAGCCATTTCGGAATACAGAGATCAACAGCGAAAGTATTTAGCAATAATAAGGGGCCAACAACTAATAGTTTGGGCGTTGATCAAGGCACAAAACCGACAGTGAGGTACATCGTGGTCTGGGCCTAAACAGGTGACGCAGTAAGAATGGAAATCTTGGTGTGGCATTTGCTTTCCACAGGCGAGACAATTGTTAACTATTTCTGACGTCGGTTAGAGCAAGAAAAAAGGATCCCCAACAGGGTACTTAGCTTTAGAAGACTTCAGGATGATTCAATTCGGAAACGAAAACTCAGGTAGAGGCCGACCGGTACACGTGCAAACTGCTTCTGCTTTGGGCTCCTCGGCAAGAAAGACTGATGTAATGGAGTCAGCTGCCTGTTTTTATACCCCTGACGACCTGACGTCAGTACTGAAGCGACAGCAACTGACGCAGAAATACTAAGTCTCTGGTATTCGGGCCGAGTGAGGGCTACCTGCAGGCAGATAACCCAAGTGTGATGACTGCAACAGTGAAACAAGAAGAACATCTGCACTTTTGAGAAGCTTTACTAACAGTGTTACTGTGTACGTTGCTACTTTGTATTACTATTGATACATAATTGCTGTATTCTTGCAATTTTGGCACCGCTAAAAGGATTCTACACGGTTTTCTTTGTTTTAAGTGTCATCTGGCATGTTTGAGAGGCTCTTGGATGATTCCCAAGGCACTCAGCGATATTTGGTGTCCTCACCTGAGCCCCTTAAGTAATTTCTTTGCATTACGTGCCATCCAGGCACAAGCTAAGTACTTGCATTTAAGCATCGCACTTCTAGATTCTTTAGTTATCAACTACTACCTTCCAGTTTTATTTGTGCATTTATCAGTATTTAAGGCTAAAATTACTGCATTAACTCAAACTGCCTTGCTATTGGTCTGACTGGCGTGAAGCCACCTTGTCTATCTACTTTGTTAAAGTTGTTTGTGGTAGTATACATTCTCAATCTTTTTTGTGCTTTTACATTAAGAGGACTGGGATATTCCATCAAGTGACAGTAGTTTGTGGCCTAGTCTATCTGAGTTGGAAAACACAGACGTTAACCTATAAAACTAGTGGTAGGATGGTAACCTGCAGTTTAGTGACGTACAAAGTTAAGCTCAGAGCAACTAGCTTGCACATCAGGTGGCACTAATACCATATACTAGAACTGTTCAACTCTAGTTCCTAACCCTAGAAACAACCCTAGAAGACCACAAACACTAATAATCCACCCTAATACAGGCCTGGACAACATGGATATGCAATTTCCAAACATCTCTATAGCCATCTTGGTAGATATGGGCACCGTAAGACAATGCAGCAATTGTCTCATGTTCACTGACAACTTTTTAATCCTTAAAGAAACCAACAACACAGAAAGCAGGAGATCTACATACACAACTTTCCTGGAGGACAAAAAAAAAAAAACAAACACACACACACACTCTTATATGCTGAGGCACTACAACACAATCTCCTCAAATCACAAAGAGCTCCTAAACCTGCAAACAACAATGCTAATCTCTAAAACATGCACCAAAAACACCACCAAACATTGCACATAAGCCTACACCCAAGGAACCCACAAAAACAAAGCCCATAACGCATGCAAAAATTTACCCAGGACTCTTGTCATAGGGGACTCCACTGCATGGCACACAGTTGCCCCACTCAGCAGACTGGACAAGGAGAAGATTACTGTCACTTGCTTATCTGAAGCCATGGTCTGCCAAGTTACACACACATTCAATTCTTTGCACCACAGGTACCAGTGTGATGCTATCAGAGTTCATGTGGGCATAAATGACCTGAGACATACCAATCTGGATTATATGAACAGAAACATTATGGACCTCTCTAAATATATGTCTCAGACCGGTATATGCTTTCCATTTAGCAGCATTCTACCTTTACCAAGGATATCACAGTATGAACAAAAAATGACTTTAACAATTAATTGTTGGTTCCAATCTAAGGGGATTCAATATATGTCAGCCTGAGAGGACATGGTCAAAAGACCACATTCCTATTCCAAAGATGGCCTGCAACTGTCCACCTTGGCTTCCTGATTTTGGCTAAATTGTTATCCACACCCTTAGAGTCTTTTTTTAGGCAACACCAAAGTGATAAACCTACTGACATAGCAAATAAAACCCAAACGTGCTACTTCTCAATGCTGCTTAATAAGAAACTCCACACCCTACAAGCTCTCCTCACTCTGGAGGATATGGTCATCTGTACCTTTACAGAGACATGGTTTAAAGCTGCTGAAAGTACTCTGGTAGTGCAAAGCTACAGCGCCTTCCTCACATTTATAATTTCAGTTACACAGATAGAGACCAAATGTGGAGGTGTCTCGATCTACATTAGCAGCAAGTATAACTCAAGGTTAAACAGGATGATACCCTGGAATTCATTCACGTGCAAATCACCATAGATACCATATCTTAGCAAGCTGTAGGTTGTCATCCACGTCTCAAGAATCCCACAATCTAGACCTTATGGAGGCATTTTCCATCCAACCAAACACTCTATTTATGGGAGACTTTAATTACCCCCTCTATAGTTTGGGAAATATAGACTGCCACCAACTTGCAGGCACAATGTTTCATGGAGTTTATTTATTTACTGACTGACATTTGATTACCGGGAAAGTCGAACTAGGTAGGAGCCCATTGTCAGCTGAGGCCCAAAGAGAAAAGCTCCAAAGAATTACAAAACATTTTAAGAACAATAATAATAAACATAATACAAAAACATCTACAGTTTCAATAATTATATCAAATTAGGCATAACATGAAAACACTGGTTTAAAATAGAGACAAGTTATATGATGAAGATTTAATATTTAGACACATTTTAGCTAGTTTACAGATAAATTAAAGTTAGTAAAATACAAACAGGAATTCCAATATGAAGTAAGAGAAAAGCAGGCTTAAGGTATGTTTAGAGAGAGAACCAGGGGAGAGAAATTGATAGAAGTAAGGAAGTGAGTGAAGAATATGGAGTTGTAAGATATGAATAGGTACTTGTTCACATTTATTAACACAAATGCCCTTGAGTTAGTGCGCACTTCAATCAGAGGTTCAAACATATTGGACCTTGCTCTCACCGATGCAAGAAAATGCTGACCCTCACCTTCAGTGTCACATCCTCAATGAGGATGGATCACAATGCTGTCTCAGTCAAAATAAAAATCATCTTGGAAAACTCAGCAAAGCTTGTTAAAGTTGAAAACTATTTTAAAGCAAACTACATCGTATTAAGCAACAGTTTGCCAAAATTCAATGTGCCACCCAACCCAGAGTTCACAACAGCCTATGTAGAATTATTCACAGAAACACTGTACTAACATGTAAATGGCTGCACAGAGCCTGCTATACATACCAGAAGTAAGCCCAAAACAAAACACACTGGGGAAATCCTAATCATAACAGGGTATATAACAAAAAGAAAAAAGTCATGGCCAAAGTCAGAAACAGCAACTCTCATCATGACAAGAGCTCACTAACAACACTAAGCAGGAAACTAACAGTATTAATTAAATCCAACAAAACCAATTATGAGGTCAAGGTAGCTTCTCAGGCTAAAGACAACCACAAGGCTGTCTACAGCTTTGTCTGATTCTCAAAGGTGAGAATTGGTAGTAAATGGTGCTACCGTCACTGAGCACAGACAAGCTGACAAATTAATCTCAAACTTTAACTCCCACTGTTTACCATCATTTCGTCGAACATGGTTTGTGCAATGTCCTTCCATCGAAAGGACACCCGAACAAAACTCACAAGGGTGACTAACATATGTTCGCATGGTTAAAATGCAAATGCATGTAGCCATTCAAACTCATGGACAAATGTCGAAAATGGTTTTCAGTTAAACCATTTTCAACATTTGTACTCGGAGGCTTTCACTCAAACCAGGTTCAATAAAATGAAGGTAAACCACTCCCACTCGCCTCCTGCCACCCCTTGTAAAATCCCTACCAGCACAACCCAGCCCAACTATCAGCAGGAAGCAGGTCATGGCGGCACACACTAAGGCTAAAAAACAGCCTCAATGGGTTTCATCAATATCACAAGTTGCCTCCTAAATAGCCTGAAACATAGCCTATCAGGACCACTTGAGTCACTTTTAAACAGCATCCTCAAAACAGAATACATACCAAGCAAATGGAGGACAGCAATGGTTATCCCCTCTTCACATTGGTGGACCATCAACCGACCCCGGAAACTACAGAGCCATTAGTCTGACTAGAATAATATGCAAAGCCATGGAGTGAATTATCACAGAAATGATCAACAAAATCATTGGCAATCTACAGACACTACATCCATCCCAGTTTGGTGTTGTCAAAGGAAGGTCATGCCTACTTAACCTGACACTCTTTCAGAAGGTAACCAAGGCAATGGATTAAGAGAAAATGGTGCATACCGCCTACCAAGACCTGGCTGAGGCATTCGCCACAATACTCCACTCCAGTATTGTGGACAAACTCACAGAACTAAGCATAAATCATCACACAATCTGCTGAACTGCCAGCTGTCTCACAGATAGGACCCAAGAAGTCAGGATTGATGAGACCATCTCAACCAAGAGGCAGGTCACCAGTGGAGTACCACAGGGCTCCATGCTGGACCCACTCCTAGCTGGTATCTTCTTCTCAGAGGTCAAGGTTAATGTCAAGGGCTCCTGGCTCACCAAAGTCTCAGATGACTGCAAATTAGGAGTTATCATAAATTCTCCCCATGACAGTAAGATCCTGCAAGAAGGTCTAATACAGACACATGACTGGTGCCAAAACCATGGATTAAAATTCAGTGCAAAGAAATGCATTACAGTGCCTTTTTGGAAAATGTCTACCCAACCAAATTATTCCATTTGTAAGATAACTCAAAGAGCTGAGCCAGTAGTTTAGAGATCAAAGAACATATCTAGACAGTAATCTGGCCTTTGACTAACACGTAGCCAAGGTAGCAAGAAAATCACTCTATGTCGCCCAACTTATAAGTAAGGGTATGACATCCTAGTCCAAGAAAGTTATAGTACCACTCTTCTTGTCCCTTATCAGACCCATCATTGAGTACAATGCTCCCTTTAGCATGTACCTGACTAGACATATGCAGTAGTTGGAACGGCTGCAAAAGTTCCTCACCAAGGGAATCCAGGGGTGTTAACACATTGTCCTATACAGATTGCTTTACAGCCCTGTCTCTATACTCAGCCTCTTACAGGCTGTCGACAGGTAACTTGTGCTTGGCATATAAAGCATCCTTACATCTAGCTCTGATAGAGCTCTTGTACATCCACAAAATGAGGAGCACCATAATTACTAGATTCAGGGATTTGAACTTTGCTTGCGATATAAACAGAATAAGCTGGCAAGACAGATATGTGACTGAAAGTAGACACCATGCTCTGCAATAGGCTCCCCATCCATGTGAGACAGAGTCCATTCCCTATTCAAACATAACCTTGACTACTGTATGGGAAATTGCAAATTCATCCCAGGGCTGGCCCCCATGGCTTATAGACAGAGGTCAACAGTAAACATTCTATAACTAACACTAGGTGGGTAATCAACTTCATCCCTGGGCTGGCCCCAGTGTCTCTTACAGACTAAGCCCGATACCCCCCCATAACTTTTTATCACCCTCCTAGCTAGCATACTCTTCCTGACAAACACAGCCCCCAGTTAAGATGCACATTTCCAGGGAATGGAAATGGGTTGTGCCGCATGGCTAGGCTCATAAGGGCCCTGGTGTTTGTTAGCCTAGTATATATCTATGAATCCAAGATCTTAATGCAGGCATTACTGTATTGCAGCAACACAGATGAAACCTGATTATTTCACATTCAATTGTTTTAGTGGAAAAAAAGGCTGTGAGGCAAAACATACCAGGAGAAAATGTGGATGGTGGATTTGCCCATTCTTTTTAAAATGTTATCCAGGAAGCAGATCACTGACATATTCATACTTCATTGATGAATGTGTGTGTGTCTTTCGGCTTTTCCCGGTTAGGGGTCGCCACAGCAGAACTCCGGTCCGCTAATGATTGGCAGTAGATTTTTATGTGCCAAGTTGCCGGCCTTGATGCACAACCTTCAACAAAGGTGCGCCCATTCACGCATGTCTCCACACAGAAGACACTCTAGCTGAGAATCGAACAGGACAATGTCTTACTGTGAGGCGACAACGCTACCGCAGCACCACCATACTGCTGTTAATTGCTCAAAGTTCCACCATACCTGCTAAAATAACTATTACCTATGGCAGCTTTTTGCCAATAGCTACTATAGCAGGCCTTGACAATTTACAGCAAAATTACCTAACGCACCAAGTTCAGAGACAAGAGAAAAAAAAATGTTGGTGTCAACTGACATAAACCTAAAACCACTTCAGCAAAACAATAACATAATGCTGATTCAAATGGTGCAGGCATTCAACAGACTAAATCATGCAAAAAATTAACCTTTCATTGAAATGATTACTTACAAAAAACAAGACAGAAATCCAACAAACCACTATTCTAAAACCTAATATCAAAGACCATTCATCGATTATTTTCTACGGCTAATGCAGAATAAGGGTCTTTGTCCAGCACAGTGAAGTCCACAAAAACATCTGTTCACTGCTGGATGAACTGTAATATCTAAAACAGATAACTTAATAGCCTAATGCAAGTTGCATGCATGCTGGTAAGTATGGTTTTGTCCCATCAGTACTTAGCCCCTTCTAAAAGACAAAAACTTTCTTCTGATCAAAGGCACAGGGTATAAACAAAGATATCATCACAGTTTTAACACCTTAAGATAAAGAACACAGCATGGATCCTTCAGAAGCAACACAGACAATCCAAGAGGAACGTTGTGGAACTTTTACTACAAAGTTAAAATAGAAACAAGATGCCAAAAAAATTATTTTAGATAAAATAAGTTGTGCACCTTGCTAATGGTAGAAGCTTCTGAGAAGAAATATGTTCTACCAGCAGAATATCACAGTCTAACACATACTCAACACCAGAGGTCAGAACCTTGCTACAAGAGATTAAAAAAATATAAAAAAAATATACAGACATTTCAGATTGATCATCATACCTATTGCATTCTAGACAATAATGCAGATAATCAAGGCATTTACAATTCTCCAGAATTGTAAAAAAGAGGGATTTTTGGGGAATATACTAGCATAATAAAAGCTTTCACTTCACTGACACTTCAGTGAAGTCAACAGACTATAAATATGCTGAAGTAGTTACTTGAAAACAGGAGTTCAGGCACTGATGGCCTACTATCCTTGTTCATCTAACACTATATGGATACATACAGAAACATCTGCTATAAATTTACAACTTCTCACTGTCCTCCTGATTTAGTGCCTCATACTTGGAAAACAGCATTGTCAGCTCCCCTCCCAAACGTGTTACCTCCAAAATGAACAGTCTCCTGAGCAGTCTCAATGTGCGTTTGGCAAAATATGGTATATCAACAGGTGCTAGAAGTTTTGAATTAATATGGTCTTCAAAACTATTCTTATTGTGGGTTAAAAAAAGGAAAAAGCGTAACAGCAGCATCTTGCATAATCTCAGATAATATGCTCAAGGCATGTGCTCAGAATATTACAGTTGGGTACACTTACCATAAATGTAGATGTTCAAGTGTATTCACTGTTGCAGTCATCACCTGAGGGTTATCCCTGCTGTGGTAGCCCTCGGCCGGCCTGAATACCAGAGTCAATGTTTTTCTGCATCGGTTGCTGTTGCCTGTAGTCTGATGTCAGATCGTCAGTGCTATAAAGCAAGGCAGTAGACACCATTACATCGGTTTTTCTTGCCCTAACTCTTTAGAAGCACAAGGAAATATGGTAAAGAGGTCCTGGTGGCTAAAAGCCACCGTGAGAAGCTTATGTCCCCCTAAGGAAAGAGGATATAAGGGGGAAGGAGGGAGGGAAACCAGGACTGCAACAGTGAATACACTCGAACATCTACATTTATGGTAAGTGTACACAACTGTACTGCGTTCTTCATGTTTCACTGTTGCAGTCACCACCTTTGGGAGGATTCCCAAAGCTGAGGAGATGGGTGGAAGGATTAGTTAGAGACCTAGGCATGGGTCAGCATGCCCTCTAGAACTGCGGAGTTAAACCCTGGCCTAGCCTTAGATAAAAGAGGTAAGGTGGTAATGCTTTGTAAAGGTATGGACAGAGGTCCAGGTGGCAGCTTCCAAGCTGCCCCTGGTGGGAACTTCTCTAAGGAATGCTGTGGAAGTGGAGGCTGCCCTAGCGGAATGGGTATGAATAGACTTAGGGGGAGGTTTCCCATGCAGTCTGTAGCAGAAATGGATAGTGTGTGATATCTACTTGGAAATGGTTTGCTTGGAAATGGGCTTCCCGTCTGCCCCGGGGCAAAGCTGACAAGAAGCTGGTCTGTTTTTCTGAAGGGTTTAGTACTGTCCAGATAGTATCTGAACTGTCTGTGCATGTCTAATGAGTGCAGAATTCTTTCCCCCTTGTTTTGAGGGTTAGGAAAGAAGGTGGGTAGGTGTATGGCCTGGTTGAGGGTCACATCTGATACCACCATGGGCATAAAGGAGGGTTTAGTCCTCAGGGAGACCCTATCTGCATGGAAAATGATGAAGGGATCAACAGCTATGAGTGCCTGAAGTTCTGAAACCCTTCTGGCTGAGGTGATAGCTAGTAGGAAAGCAGTCTTCCAGGAGAGGTATCTCAATTCTGCTGAAGCAGCAGGTTCAAATGATGGTAAGGTTAGTTTTTCTAAAACATAATTCAGGTCACTGGCTGGCGTGGGTGGCCTTCTGGGAGTTCTGATATTAGAAGCCCCTCTGAGGAATTGTTTAATCAAAAGATGTGAGAAGAGGGGCTGGTCTGTATCGAAATGAGCTGAAATGGCTGAGGCATGGATTTTAATAGAAGAGAAGGAGAGGCCACTATTGAGTAAATCGGCTAGGTAGTCCAGGATAAGAGGGATGGAAGGTTGTGAGGTACTGTCCCCTCTAGACTGGCTCCAGGAGCAGAATCTTTTCCATTTCCCTGCATAAGATTTTCTGGTGCTGGGCCTAATGGCCTCTGTGATAATGTCTAGGACCTGTTTGCTTTTAAATTATTAGCCATGCTGATAGTTTGAAAGTCTGCAAGTCTGGGTGCAACATCCCCCCCCCCCCGGCTCAAGAAGTCTGGCATCAGGGGAAGCTGCCTGGGAGAATGTAATGTCAGGCTGTGCAGTAAGGGGTACCAATGCTGTCTGGGCCAATCTGGAGCAATTAGGATGGTCTTTGGTCTCTCCTCCCTTAGCTTCATCAGTACCTTGGGTATAAGAGGAAGAGGAGGGAATGCGTAAACAAAGAGGGAGTTCCAGGGGAAGGTCAAGGCAGGATACTCCCCGGTACAGAATTTTTTCAGCTGGTAGTTGAGGTGTGAAGCAAAGAGATCCATCTCTGGAGTTCCCCACTCCTGAATGATTTGCAAAGATTTTTTTGTGGAGCTGCTATTTGTGGGGGTCCAGTAAGTTTCTGCTTAGGTGGTCTGCCAAGGTGTTGTTGATCCCTGTTAGGTATTAGGCAATTAGGTGTAATCCCATGGAGGCGGCTGCCAGCCAGTGGTTCATGGTTAGCCTGCACACAGGGTAAGATTGGGTCCCTCCCTGTTTCTTGATATACCACATTACTATGTTGTTGTCTGTTTTGATAAGGAGAACCCCTGGGTTGTGATGGGGTTTGAAGGACGTCAGAGCCTTTTATACTGCCATCATTTCCTTCTGATTGATGTGTAAGGGAAGGTGCTGGGCATCCCAAAGACCTTGAGTGCACCTGCATGCCTGCTAGGTGAGCGCCCCAAGCAATGTCGGAGGTGTCGGTGGTGATGGTCTGCCCTGTAGGGTGGAGGATGAAGGGAAGACCCTTGTTCTTGGCACAGCCCTCTGCTCACCAGAGAAGCTTGGCCCTTATACAGGGGATGAGAGCGAGAGAGGTCTCTACAGGCTGAGAGTGCTGACACTAGAGATTCTTTAGATACCACTGAAGTTTCCTCATGTGAAGCCTGGCCAGAGGAATTAGAAGGATGCAAGATGCCATGTACCCCAAAGGCTTGCAGGAATTTCCTCGCAGTGAGGTGACTTCTGGAAGTCAGCTGAGTAAAGTAGAGAGGCAGGAAGCTTTGCTTTTCTGGGGATAGGAAGGCCATTTGGGATGCTGTATCCAGCAGTGCTCCTAAGAAAATGATCTTCCTCGAGGGTGTTTACTTTGATTTCTTCTCGTTGATAGTGAACCCTAGGGAAGTTAGGAGGGTTCTGACAAAGAGAAGGTCCTGAAGCAGCTTTTCTTTGCACTCTGCATGAATGAGGCAGTCGTCCAGATAAGGGCAAATCTGTATATTTCTCTGATTGCAAAATGCTATGGCCAGGGCTAAGCATTTGGTGAATACTCTGGGTGCAGTAGATAAGCCAAAGGGTAGCGCAGAGAACTGAAAATGTTGTGAGCCTGCTCTGAAGCGTAGGAATTTCCTGCAGGATTCCCTTATGGGGATATGGCGATAGACATCTTTTAGGTCTAGGGTCACTAGCCAGGCATTTTTTGTCAGCATAGGCAGCAGCTGCTGCAAAGTTAGCATTTTGAATTTGGGGACCACCAGGGAGGTGTTCAGAATGGATAAATCCAGGATGGGGTGCCAAGTGCCCTCTTTTCTGGGAACAAGGAATAGTCTGGAATAAAAGCCTTTGCCTGTTTGTTCTGAGGGGACAGGTTCGACTGCCCCCTGGGATATGAGAGGTTGGACCTGTTTCAATGCCTCTGCACCCTCTTGGAATTGGGAGTTTGTTGAATAAGAATTTGTATCCCTGAAAAATAATCTTTAAGACCCATTGGTCATTTGTTACAGAAAGCCAATTTTCTTTGCAGAGGGAGAGCCTTCCTTCTAGCTTTTGGTGAGTGAAAGGAGGGCAGAGGGGGAGAGGGAGTCATTGAGAGTGCTTGCCATAGAATGATGGCTTAGAACTCCCTGCCTTTGGGGCGGAAGTGGTCCACTGTTTGGTTCTCTGCTGCCCCTGGGATAAGGGCCTGGGTGGGCTGTCATTGCAGGGCTAACTTTGGCCCTGTCTGCTAGGTGCAGGGAAGGACCAGTGTTTACAGGGAAAGTTCCTGCTGAATCTGGGAGGCTGAACCTGAAAGAAATCTTTTACTGTTTGCATAGATTTTGCTTTGTCTTGCATCTTTTTAAGCACCTCTTCTGTTTTTTATACAAACGAGCGGTCCTTATAAAGGGGTGCATCAATTAATTTAGACTTGACATGATCAGGGAGAGGTTGTTCCTTCAACCATGCATGTTTCCTAATGACAGATCCTGACACTGCTGCCCTGCTTGAGGCTTCTAGGGCATCATGTCCACAGTGTAATGAGTGTTTGGCCACTTGGAAAGTAGAGTGCAGTTAATCTGCTAACTCTTTCAAATTGGCACAGTCAGGAAAGGTTGAAATATTTTGTTTTAATAGTTCCAAAGTGTGCTGTTGATATTTTAAGATATGGAACTGACAGTTGAGTGCTCTGATAGCTAAGGTTGTAGAGGTGTATACTTTTTTACCCTATCTATCCAGGGCTCTGGAATCCTTATCAGAAGGAATAGGATTCTTGGCAGAACTAGTCTTAGCTCCTTTAGGTCCCTGTGTAATGACTTTTGGGTCTACAGCAGAATTTCTGTACAGGTATTTGTAAGAATCCGATACTCTGTAATTCCTGTCAGATTTACTGGGAGCAGGTGGGAAGGCATCAGGGGCTAAGCTGGATTCATGGAAAACATCGACCACTTCTAAAATAGGGGGGGATGGCCACGGATCTTTGCTGGGCAGGTCCAAAAACTCTCTGTCTTTTCTTAGACTGGGGAAAATCCTGAGATTCCCATTGGAAATGTTCCCTGATGGTGTGAAAGATTTCCCCAAAGGAAAAGACTTCTGGTGGGGATGCAGAGGGAATGGATTCATCTGCATCTGAATTCTCATAGGCAGTCAGAGGTTTTTGTTCCTCTTCAAAATCTGAATAATCAGATTCCTCAGAATCCTGTTCTGTCATAATTTCAGGAGACGGGTGTCTTTTCCTTTTAGAAGTTGTGGACTGACTACCCCTGATAAGGGAGATGAGATCCTCCACCATTTTAAGCATTTGTGCTTAGGGTTGTGGAGCAGGAGCAGGAGCAAGATGGTGGCTAGAGGCAGATTTTCTAGGAGTGGCCTGGTTTCTAGACCTAAAAGTATCCATCGGTCTGAGAGAAACAGCAGTCGGATGAGAAGATGTCGTTTTTTGTCTAGATTTGGTAGTGTGAGAGGCCTCCTTGGAAGCCAGTGCCTGCGTCGTGGCTCTGGACCAAACCGGGGCAGAGAAGACGAAGAAGATTTCTGTGGCATACCGGAGTCTGAAAGGGTCTCGGTAGAGGCCTGCGTAGATATGAAATCGGGCATCTTGGGCTGCGAAAGCGTCTCACTGAATTTTGAAGAACTGATGACCTGCTTAGTGGCAGAGTTGTCGGAAGGCTTAGCCTTGTGTGGTCTGTCTCTATCTTTATCTCTGCGTTTTTTCGGAATGTCCATGGATTGTTGGCTGACGGATGCCATTTCAGAATGCAAAGACAGAAGACAAAAATACCTGTCTACAATAAGAGCTCTATGGCGAATGGTTCTCGCATAAAAGAGGGCACAGAACCAGCAACGAGGGATGTCGTGGTCAGGGCCTAAACAAGCGACGCAACGAGGGATGTCGTGGTCAGGGCCTACACAAGTGACGCAGTATGAATGGAAGTCTCGGTGTGGGATTTGCTTTCCACAGGTGAGACAATTGTTAACTTTTTCGGACATCTGTTATGGCAAGAAAAAAGGATCCCCAATGGGGTACTTAGCCTTAAGACGTTTTCAGCTGTAATTTAAATCTGGTAGCAACCGATTGGCACACTTGTGAATTGCTTCTGCTACGGGCTCCATGGCAAGAAAGACTGATGTAATGGCATCGGCCGCCTTGCTTTATAGCACTGATGACCTGAAGTCAGACGACAGGCGACGCAGAAAAACATTGACTCAGGTATTCTGGCCGGCCGAGGGCTACCACAGCAGGGATAACCCACAGGTGATGACTGCAACAGTGAAACACAAAGAACATCTACTAATAGTGCTCCGTATGTGGAGCTAACCATAAGCTTTGATGTTGTGAAACCCATAGTCTACTCACAGACTACAACACACTGATTCACAGACTGTTTCTTTAACAAATCACTTTATGTGAAAATGATCTCAACGCTTTCTATATAAGCAAATTCATCTACACAAATGCTATCAGACTGTATTCATGGGTCAGTGTTAATCTTTATATGTATAAATTCTCTACTGATAGATATTCCAAACTTACATTCAAGATCCTGAGAATATACTCTACAGATCAGCAGCAGTACAGCAACCTTATCAGAGTAACTGCAGAATGAGCAAACACAACATTACAGGTGATTTGAAAGCAATTAACTTTTATTAAATACCAAAAAGGCTAACAGCACAGTTGTTTAGGGCAGCAACCTGATTTCAACAAAACAGTATTTTAGCACACACTGTTGTGTCTTTCGGCTTTTCCCGGTTAGGGGTCGCCACAGCGGAACTCCGGTCCGCTAATGATTGGCAGTTGATTTTTAAGTACCGAGTTGCCAGCCCTGACGCACAACCTTCAACGAAAGTACGCCCATTCGCACATGTCTCCACGCAGAAGAAGCTCTAGCTGAGAGTCGAACCGGACAGTGTCTTACTGTGAGGCAACAACGCTACCACAGCACCACAACCGCGGACAGTATTTTAGCACACACTAGTGAAGGGAAAGAAAACTTGGTCTGTATATGCCCGACATATTAAGAACATGCTGTACTGCCTCAACACATTAGACCAAAAATAAACAGCAAGATAACTGTTTCTGCTGGTAATTCTCAAGATTATTCCCAGAAGCAAGGGAATTCCTTCATACCAAAGACTGAGCGTGCTATTCCTTTAGCAGTTTTTTCCTCGGGGAGGGGGAGTATCATGGGCAACAAGGTGGCCCAATGGAAAGAGGTTTGCCCCACAGCATCAGGGTCTGAGGCTTACTGCTGACATCTTGTCACTGTCTGTGTAGACTCTTCAAATATCCCTTATGTCTACATGGGTATTCCTTGGGAGCTTGGACTTCATCCACCTCTCAAAAACAAGTAGATTAACAAGTTACATAAAATTCTATCAGAGAAACAATTACATGGTGCAACCTAAAGGTATGAATATATCAGGCCTGTGAAGAAATGAGCTCTTTCAAGTTCCCCTGTATAAAACCCGCTTTAGCACGGCTTTGAGCGATTTTGCGCATAGCGCAGCATCGGGCAGCACCGCTTAATTAGGTTTAAACCATTCTCGGCTCCATAAAGTCTGCTCTTCACTTTTTCCCTTAGAACTGATCTAGTTGTCATAATAAACACCCTATTCCTACTCTAAAGCCTGGCACTTGCTCACTAAAGCAATTATATAAGTCAGCACTAAAAATTAAAAGCACTACGCCCTCACAAACTCCCCTTGAGTACCATGTTCCCCAATGGTCCTTTTTTTCAATTATAAAGGAATTTCCAATACTATTCTAGCATGTCCAAAGGTCAGTTGTCAATCTCCTCTCCGGTCCAGCTGGTGAATCTGGGAATCTTGAGGCAGTGTTACAACTGCCTCATGTACACAGACAACCCTCTCCTCTTCCCAACAAATTCCAACACATGTGAGAGATGCAACCATATAGACAAACTGGAGGCTAAGCTCTCTCAACTCAGTACTGGCGTAACCAGTCAGGAGGAGAAGAAAACCACACTCACTACAATTCCAGTTTCACATAGACCTACCACGACAACAAACCAAACACATAAACACACAAAAACATACTCGGAGGCTCTAAATAAAAATCTGCCTAAGCAGCAGACACCTCCAAAGCAGACACCCAAGCAACCGCTACCCCAAAACAAAACATGTGCAACACATAGCTCACAAAGCCAGTGTGCCGAACAGTCACAGCTCTTAAGGCTAAACAACACACCTAATG
Organism: Protopterus annectens; assembly: GCF_019279795.1. NCBI lineage: Eukaryota > Metazoa > Chordata > Ceratodontiformes > Protopteridae > Protopterus > Protopterus annectens. The sequence continues at coordinate 1,563,890,458 of NC_056729.1, read as the reverse complement.
CACTTGTAATAGGTGACTCTATCATCAGGCACACTGACGTCCCGCTCACCAGGCTGAACAAGGAGAAGGTCACTGTGAGCTGCCTGTCGGGCGCTAGGATCCGCCACATAATACAAGCACTCAGGTCACTCCAAGGCAAGTACAAATATGACTCAGCCATTGTCCATGCTGGTGTGAATGACCTGAGACGTACCTCCCTGGACTACATGAAAAGAGACATAGAGGAGCTCTCTGAGCATGTAGTCCAGGCCGGTATGACCCTGACCATGAGTAGCATCTTACCCTCACCAAGAATGATGCCACAATATGGACAAGATGATCAATTTCAACAATTGGCTTAAGTATTGGTGTCATTCAAAGGGGATCCAATGCCTGTCAGCCTGGGATGACATGCTCGACAAGCCACGATGCTTCGCTAGGGACGGCTTGCACCTGTCACCCCTGGGCTTTTGGATATTGGCAAAGGCTCTTGCCACCCGCATAGTGCCTTTTTTAGGCAAGGTTCAAAAGACAAACCCACCTCCATAGGTATCACAAGGGATAAGAAACTAAGAGTAATGCTACTCAACGCCAGAAGTCTAAACCTCAAGATGCACGCACTCAAAACTCTCCTTAGCATGGAGAATATCGATATCTGTGCAGTAACAGAAACCTGGTTCAAGGCTCCCGAGAGCACCCCAGCACTACCAGGTTATACCTCATACCATGCTTTTCGGCCCCAAAACTTGGACCGAACCACAAAAGGAGGGGGAGTATCAATATTCATCAAAGATACCCACACCTCCAGGTTGGTGGCGCAGCACGAAGCATCAGAGACTATCCTTGTGCAACTAACAGTGGGTAAAACTGCCTTCCAGTTTATAGCCTGCTACAGACCACCCTCCCAAACCCAGGAACCCCACTCGGCCTTCCTGAGAACACTGGAAAATATGAAGATCTCTCCAAACACCATTATATTGGGCGACTTCAACTACCCAAACATAGACTGGGAGCATTACTCTAGCTCCAACACCCTAGCCCAAAGGTTCCTAGAATTTATAAACTCAAATGCTATGGAACAACTTGTTACCACTCCCACAAGAGGGGAAAACATACTGGACCTGATCATCACCAACATGGGGACTCTATGCTCCAGACCAGAAGTGTATCCCTCACTGGTAAGATCAGACCATAAACTAATCTCACTGGATATTCACATCCCGACCCCACCCTCTGCCCAGAAAACCACAGTGAAAAACTTCTCTAGAGCAAATTTCACACTCCTCAAAACCGAGGTGGAATCCTTCAAAGCCCCCGGGCCTGTGGAAAATACAGCCCAGACCGCAGAATCCTTTATAAACGCATTCTATGAACACCTTCAGGAATGCATGGATCATGCAATCCCAAATAAAACCAAGACCCAATCCTCCAAAGGCAGACATCCTGTCTGGTGGACCCCAGCAATAAACAAACTATACAAGAGAAGGAGGAAGCTACTACATGATAGAGCAAAATCCCAAAAAGGGAAGGCATCTCTGATCAGTATTAGCAAAAAACTACGGGCACTCATAAAATCGGCTAAGGCCAGCTTAGAGAGAAAAATTGCACAGGACACTAAGGATAATCACAAGGCTTTCTTTAGTTATGTCAGGAACCTGGGTGGGAATTCCCAGATATGCTCAGAATTAGTCCAAAATGACAAAAAATACACAGAACCCACAGACATTGCCAACATCCTAGCGGACAGGTTCAGCGCAACCCCCCCCCCCCCACCAAAAGGGCAAATATCTATCTCAGCAGTGTGCTGCCCTCCTGACATCTCAGATGCTCAAGTAAGAGCCGCCCTCTCCAAAGCAAAAAACACAGCATCAATGGGACCAGACGGCGTCCCCGGCTGCGTCCTACATGAACTCCAAGAAGAGCTAAACCCAAACATAAATCTACTGTTCAATCTCAGCCTTACTACAGGATATGTACCCAAAGAGTGGCGTACAGCAACAGTGGTCCCTCTCCACAAAGGTGGTGCCTCAACAGATCCTGGAAACTATTGCCCCATAAGCCTGACTAGCTTGGTCTGCAAAGCTATGGAAAGGATCATCATGGACCTCATAAATAAAGATATTGGGGACCTACAGACACTGGATCCTACCCAGTTTGTCTTTGTTAAGGGCAGATCCTGTCTCTTAAACCTGGTCGATTTCTTTGAAACAGTCACCAAGGCCATTGAGGAGGGGAAGGTGGTCCACACAGCCTACCTGGACCTCGCAAAAGCCTTCGATACAATACCCCACTCGGGCATTATAGATAAGCTCACCAGCTTAAATATAAACCCCTATGTCACTAGATGGGTTGCAAACTGGCTCAAGGACAGAACCCACATGGTTAGAATTGCTGGAGCCATGTCAGACTCCAAACCAGTTACAAGTGGCATCCCACAAGGCTCAGTCCTAGGACCTCTCTTGTTCGGTATATATTTCTCGGAGGTACAGGCAAACACGGAAGGACTGTGGCTGACCAAGTTCGCAGATGACTGCAAACTGGGAGCCATAATCGACTCTCCAGCCGACACAAGCATCCTCCAAAAGGGCCTCATAGAAACAGACAACTGGTGCCAGAGCCATGGCCTCAAGCTAAACGCCAAAAAGTGTATAGTCATCCCCTTTGGCAAAAACAAAGTGCCCACAAATTACCACATAGGTGGTAATCCATTAAGTACGGAAGAAGTCATTAGAGACCTGGGGACCCAAGTTGATAGCAATCTCTCATTTGACAACCACGTGGCCAAAGTGGTTAGAAAAACATTTTATATAGCCCACCTAATCATGAAAGGATTCACATCTAGATCAGGGGAGGTCATCGTGCCTCTTTACTCATCCCTCATCAGGCCCATAATTGAGTACAATGCCCCTTTTGGGATGTACCTTACCAGACACCTGCAGCAACTGGAAAGACCCCAAAAGTACCTCACCGACAGGATCAAAGGGCTCAAACAGATGCCATATGCTGCCCGGTTAAAGAAACTCCAGCTCTACTCAGTGGCATACCGCCTGCTCAGAGGCGATCTTTGCCTGACGTATAAAGCCATGTCCAACCCGGAATTAATGGACATGCTGCACCTCAGAAAATCCAAATCCCATCGAGCTACGCGCTCGAGAGACTTGAACCTCAGCACTGAAATAAATAGGACATGCTGGAGGGACAGATTCATAACCCAGAGGCTCCCTTCACTCTGGAATAAAATTCCAGTCCAGGTTAGGCAGAGTCCCTAATTGACTCTCTTCAAGAGGAATCTTAATGAGTGGATGGGATATCGTAGGTTTACCCCGGGTATCACTTCTGTTTCACTGTTAGACAGAGGCACAGTATACTAACATCGAAAAAGGGCATAGCAAAATTAATTTAAAACGGGTGGCGAAAGCCAAACACACTCTGGCTAGGCTTATAAATGCCCTAGGGCAGATAGCCTAGTATGAACCTATGAACCTATGAATTGCTCAGTGCTCATGTTGCTCCAGTATGCCTTAATCAGCTTGCTGGCTTTGTTCTGTATTCAGAACAAGACTGGGAGAGGTGGAAGGGATTGGGAGCAGCTGATGGTCATCTGTGAAGGAGCCAAAAACAGCTAAAAGGTGTCTCACTATACATATGCTCTTGTGGTTGTGGACATGGCTGAACTTAGTCTAGGAAAGACCAGTTCACTTACTGGTTTAATGAATAAAAGCAAACATTTAGTTAAACTGCAGTACAGAGTCAATTACCACTACTGTCTACAAAAAGGGAATATCACTGTCATCATCATCTTCTTTCGGCTGTTCCCGTTAGGGGTCGCCACAGCGAATCTTCTGTTTCCATTTCTTCCTGTCCTCTGCATCATGCTCTTTCACACCAACCGCATGCCTGTCCTCTTTCACCACATCCATAAACCTTATCTTAGGCCTTCCTCTTTTCATCTTACCTGGCAGCTCCGTCCTTAGCATCCTTTTCCCAATATACCCAGCATCCCTCCTCAGCACATGTCCAAACCAATGCAATCTTGCCTCTCTTGCTTTGTCTACAATAAGAGCAATAAAAAGGGAATATCACTGTGATACAATAAAAACAGCAAACTGGCTGCCTATAAAGGAAGCAGCACATGTTCTACTATACACTTTGTTTTTCAATTAAGCAGTATCAGCAGTATTTCTATCCTTAGCTCACAAGCTTGTCTATAAGAGAACTCAATATCTTCCTATATTTCACAGCAATAACATTCTAGTACTAAAAGAAGAACAAAAAAATTAGAAAGAGTGGCCACCGCTGGCTTTAAGTAACACTCCAGAGCACAAAAACTTTTACTGCAACTACTTAGGCAGCAGAAGATAGAAAGGGTTGTCATCAAACTTACGGAGCCTGTGACATGTAAAATAACCAGAGAGATCCCATAGATGTATTAGAGATATTTCAAATATTTTATGAAAAATTACATATAAAGCAGAAAAATGTGGAAACCAAGAAAATGCACTAATGGAAATATTTATGGAAGACTTAGTTATGCCAAGATTAGAGTAAGACAACAACCATCCCTTCCAATTGTCCCCTGTACTGTGTACTTTATTATTATTATTACTACTATTATTATTATTACTGTTATTAATTCATAGCTATCGCCAGACATTTTGTTTGTATTCATAACACTTCTTGTTAACTTGCTTGTCTACTGTCACTTAGTTGTCTGGGATGAGACTGACAGAAGTCCATTTGAATCAATGCTCTCTCCATTTAATAAATTGAATGAATGAATGAATTAATAAATCAATATATATAGCCTAAACAGAAAGAGATGAGATAAAAATCTGAGGGAAGAGAGTGGTAATGATCTGGAAGGTTTTGTTAACGCAATTTTAAAAGGAGGAATACACTAGCATACTGAAAGCAAGATGTGGTGGTTGTATTACCTAAACAGGGTAAACACCCTTCAGACCCAGGCTCATGAAGACCCATTTCAGTTTTAAACCATGATTACAAAGTGTTTGTCTATTACTAGCCAAGGGGATGGCAAATGTGTGCCAAAATGGATAGAGGTAGATCAATGTGGTTTTCTGGTGAGGAGCCAAACATTTGGCAACATTAATAGAACAATGATGACACAGACATAAGCAGAATGTAGAACAAACTACTATTGTCAGTGGGTCTTGATGCAGAGAAAGTATTCTCTAGAGTCTGCTGGGATTTTATGAGTACATCAATAACAACATTTGCATTCCTTGATAGAAAAAAAAGGTTAATTAGGAGGATATATGAAGGACTGAAGCCAAATGTTGAGGTGGGAGGGTTCCTCTCTGACAAGCTCTGTTTGAACAAAGAAGACAGGCAAGGGTGTCTCTTTCATCTTTCTTATTTGCTTTATATTTAAAGCTAATGATAAAGAAAATAAGGGACTCTTAAATTCAAGGATAAAACTGACATGGTAATCAAGAAAACTTAGATTTATTTAAAGATATTACTTTGTGCCCGATTAATCAAGAAAAAGACGTTTCTGTGTTGTGGAATATTTTGAGAGAGATTCGGGTATTTTTTGGGATATAAAATTAATGAAGACAAAATAAAGGCTACAGCAGTAAATTATATATAAAAGATATTCTGCCAATACGGATGACTGCAATTAGGAGTACAGAGAACAGGCAAGAGGGGGCTAGAATTTACTGGAGAAAGGGGGCAAAGGAACCAAAGTATTGGGAATAAATAATTAGAGAGGAAAAGGTAACAAAATGGGAAGAGACCAAGGACATTTGGATGGCAGGCTAGAGATGGTCTTCCCTATTAGAGATTGACATCAGAGTATAGGCAAAGAGAAAGGGACAGGGTGATCCTAAATAAAAGACCTGCACTGATTGAGTTTTTAGTTGAATCTAGAAGAGAAGCTTCTGTTAAAAAAAGGAGAATTAGTAAGACATACAAAATATTGCACAATAACTATTGAAATCAAGAGGAGGTCAGAAAAGACTGGTAAGAGAGATTGGATAAGCAATTCACAAAGAAAAACTGGGCAGACATATATATGGCTCCCCAAGTATGCAACAAAATCTAGAAGATTTAGAAGTTATGTTTGGAAGTCTCTGCATTGGCATTTTTATACCTCAAGCAGACTCCAAAGAATTTTTTCCTCAGGTAGAACGCAACTGGTAGAGGTGTAATGTGGAAGAAACTGGTACCTGGGAGCATATGTTCTTAGAGTGCAATGAGTTGGCACATTTTAAAAATTCCCTACAGGGTACTCTGTCAGAAATACTTGGCAAGTAAGGGAGTGTAAATAAGGATTTTTTTTTTGAGCTGGGATACAAGATCTGAATGGCCTAGACATAGTAAGGCCTTGTTAAGTTTAATCCTGGTTGCTGACCAAAAAGCAATTACTACAAAATGAAAATCAAAGTCTAAAACAACCATACCTGAAGTAGTGCATATTGCAACAGATTTAAAAGAACAGTAAGTGGGATATTTAGAAAAAGGTAAGAGTAAAGTACATTAACATATGCAGCAAATGTTTTGGAGGATGAATGAGGTTTAAGAGCAGACAGGAATTAAACAATTTAGATAATACTATTTTGATTACATTGTATATAACAATATATGTGATGTATAATGTTGGTAAATGTGAACTTGATAATATGGTTTGATTACTTTTATATAAATGTAAGTTGGCCTGTGTCACAAGTGATAATTCAATAAATGTGCTTAAAAACAGAACAACTAGAATAGAGTAGGCTTTTCCATGCAGGTTCTTAAGGAGAATGACAATAACCATATGGAACATTATATTCATAAAGCAGCAGAAAGAATTTTGAGAACTAAGCCAACACCGGAATGAAGAAAGCAGATTTTACCAGTAGGGATGACTGCAAAAAATGGTATAGAAAATAGGCAAAAGGGGCTGGAACTTGCTGGAGAAAGTTATTAAAGGAAGCAAGGTACTGAGGCAAATAACTAGAGAGGGAAAGGTAAAAAAGTAAAAATGAGTTCAATTAGAAGTCTGTACTGCAAGTTAGAGACTGTCTTCTCTACCAGAGTCTGGGAAAATGGGCAGACAGAGCAAAGAGAAAGGGATATGAGAGAGAGATAAGTTAAAGACTAGTTATGGTAGAGTATTATTTAAACACCTTTATTATCACTTAAAACAAAGGCAAACATATATCAATAGAAAAGAAAGCAAGCCATATTAACTTTTGTTTCCATTTGCACAAATTTATACATCATGTATATTTTGGTTTTTTTTTTTGTCATTATTTATCCTTAGTCCTACATTACACAAATTCCTGAAATCCTACCTTCCCGTAAGCCTCACTCTTCCTCCTGAACATTATTCTGCATGCATGTATTGTTCCCACCATTTACATTTAATTCTATGTAATTTGCGCCTTCACTTTTCTAAAGATCCCTATTCCAGTTCTTTTATATCTTTTATAATAATCACTTCTAAAAATACAATTGATTTGGAGTTTTATTTCCTTTTTCCAGTAATTGCTTTTTTTGGCAGCTAACAAAATTAAACTTAATAAGGCCTTACTAGGTCTAGGCAATTCAGATCCTGTGTCCCAGCTCAAACAATCATATCTTTCATCGCAGCCATTTGTTCAAACAATATTTCAGACATAGAACTCTGTAGGAAATTTTTAAAATCTGCCAACTCATTACAATCCCATGAATTCCCTTGAAACTCAGATTCATTGAAACAGCATTGAAACCCACACACACCACATCCAAAGAAATTGCATCTGACCAGTGGTGGATAAAGATTACCTTTGGGCTGTTTTCAAATCATTGGCCCGGTGCACACAAAACAAGAAACAGCCTGGGTTGCTAGAAATTAAGGTATATGCATAAATGTAAGGAATCAGATGCATAGTAAATTTCTTGAACAATTTAAACTAACAGTACTGAAAGAAGACAACTACTAACATAAATGCATGAAAAAGGAATAGTATGCAAACATTTGAGGCATTCCAGTTACCATGCATTAAACTCAGAACACATCATGCTTATTAGAGTGTTTCTCTTAGCTGACAATATGCAATCGTACCTCAAATAAATAAATAAAATACTCCATACTTCATTAGTTGCCTGAGCTGCTAATCAAATTGGGGTTGGCTGGACCATAGTCAGGGCTTTACCTCTCTACACCACCAGAGCTGCTGCAATGTAATATTTTGTGCTTTAACTGTACTATATATATATATATATATATATATATATATATATATATATATATATATATATATGTGAGTGAGTGTGTATGGTTTTTAATATATGCAGTGTCTGTCTGCTTAAATGAATGTCTACTATGTGCGCTGAGTTTGCAAGGGGCTTTGTGCTTAATCAGTGTTTTACAATCACTTGTGTTCCTGTGATTACAGCTATAGACAAAATGCATTCTAATACACACACACACACACACACACACACACACACACACACACACACACAGAAACAAGGCAAACATGGTAGAGATGGACCAAATCATTTTCAAAGCAAACAGGAAAACTGAAGCATTATATAGTAAACTGCACAGTATTATCACATCTTACAGTTTTCCAAAAACTGCAAGGTAGACAAGTCATAACCAAACAGTAACAAATCTTGCATAATTACATTATGAATTTAATGATATCACACTTTTTGTCTGCAAACTTCAGCACCAGACATCCCCAAAAAAATCATGCCAAAAGAACATTGTGTGACACTTGCATATCAAATAACATATGACATAAGCTGAAAAGGGTAATCAAATAATGGTACAAGCAGCTATGTTTATTAACATAATCTTCGCAGTCCGCTACTATTATTCGCATCTGCAAAATGGCTCTGTGCCGAAGGACCAACAAAATGTTTCATGTCTAATTTGAGGAGTTACATGCTATAGTTCAAAAAGCAAATGCACTTCACTGTTAGAAATCATAATTGTATTAGCATCTACTATGATATGGTTAGTAACTGTAGTTGTTCTTCAAGTAAACCTCCTGTAAAACCCAGACACATAAACAGTTAATTTACACGCATTTGTAAAGTGTTTCACACAAACTAAAGAACATCTCTTCAGCCAGAACGCCGCTTGCAAGCCAATAAACATCACACAGAACAATAAAACATGTTCCTACCCAGTTCCCTGAGCAGCCTAATCTCCGCAGATAGACCCATTTGATATACAGAGCCAAAAGAAATAAAGCGTTTTTGAAAATGAAACGAAAGCGCTCGTTTGGATAAGTGTTTCCCACTGCACTTGCAGATCACGGAAACTCATTCAAAAAAATGAGCCAGCCGGAAACGTGGAGCCCTTGAGCTCAATTCCAACAGGCTGGTAGCCTCGACGGAACTGACGTCATCGTGCACGCAATGATGTCAGCTAAAAAAAAGGGAAAAATTTAAAAATAAAAAGCTGGGAAAAAAGTCGGAAATAGAGGGGTGCCACTCGGGAATCGTGGCACCCCATTATTTGACCCCAAAACCCGGTAAAAAACGAGTAATTCGGGACAGTTGGGAGGTATGGTAGCAGTGTTCATAACAGTAGGGAGAGTGCCAAAGCTCATGAAGAAGCTTGGAAGGAGGAATGACCAGCACAGCCCTGTAGGAAGCCATGAAGAATGGCCATAGCAAAACCAGCTCTATCTCTGGAGATTCCATCCAACTTGTAGTGCTTGGTAAATGTATGCACAGAAGTCCAGGTTGCTACCCCAAGAACAGAATTAGTATCCAAACCCATGAAAAAGCACCAGAAGAAACCACACCCCTAGTAGAATGAGACTTATGAGGAAAAGGAAAGCTCTTACCATGAAAAGATTAATGAAAGGAAATAGCTTTTGAGATGCAAGAAGAAATAATTTGCTTGGATACAGCTAATCCTAGGAACCTAGGATGAAAAGAAACAAACAGCTGATCACATTTCCTAATAATCTTAGTCTTATCCAAATAAAATCTGAGTTGGCTATGCACATCCAATGTTTGCAGCACCCTCTAACTGGCAGATAAAAGTGGGCAAATGAATAGACTGTGTAGATCAATGTGCGTGTATGTACCTTTAAGAAGCTACCTAAGGGCTTGCACAAGTGTATAAATACTGAGCATGTGCAAGTCTGACTGCCACTTTGTAGTTAGCTGTTAAGATGTAAAAGCATGTATGTATGTAAGGTCTGTCTGTGAACTAGTTTGTTTATATTTTATGACGCTGCTATCCATCCTGATATGTTTCTATGCATTAAAGCATCTAAACAAAATGCCCCGCCTGCTTGTCATCCATGCTAGAGAAGAACAACAGACTGATTAAGAGACAACTCATTAATCACCTTGGGCATAAAAGAAGGATTAGTACGCAAGGACACCATGAAACACCAAAAAAGGAGGATAAGCCATAAGGGCTTGAAGCTCAGACACAGGACTGGCAGAAGTAAGAGCCAACAAAAGTCTAGTCTTCCAAGACCAAAGTTGCACGGGAGCTGAAGAAGGAGGCTCAAAAGGAGCTTGAGTCAATTTTTCAAAATAAAATTAAGATCCCAGGAATGAGGAACAGGCTTCCTGGGAGGCATAATATGAAGAACGCCTTTAAGAAACTGTTTACCTTCAAATTTAGAAGCCACAGCAGGAGAAAAAGGCAGACAAGCAGAAAAGTCAGTTGTGTACACTTACCATAAAGGTAGATGTTCGACTGTATTCACTGTTGCAGTCATCACACTTGGGTTATCCTGCCAGGGATAGCCCTCTAGTCGGCCCGAATACCAGAGGCTTAGTATTTCTGCATCGATTGCTGTCACTTCAAGACTGATGTCAGGATGCCAGAGGTATAAAAACAGGCAGCCAACGCCATTACATCAGTTTTTCTTGCCCCAAATGTCAGGAGCCCTCAAACAGGGAGATAAGTTATGGTGGAAAAACAACACCAATAAAAAGTAAATACCAACAGCCCAGTAAGGAGTGAGGAAGAGAGAAAGAGAGAGAGACAAGGGGGCTGGAAAGTGAGAAACCAGGACTGCAACAGCGAATACACTTGAACATCTACATTTATGGTAAGTGTACACAACTGTACTATGTTCTTCGTGTTTTACTGTGCAGTCATCACACTTGGGTTGATTCCCAAAGCTGAAGAATGGGTGGAGGCAGTCAAGAAGAGTTGGGGCTGGCTAGTATGCCCTGCAGGACTGCTGTTGCAAAGCCTGTCCTGGATTTGGAAAAGATAGGCAGGTGGTAATGCTTGGTGAAGATATGAACAGAACTCCAAGTAGCAACTTCCAGAATGTCCCTGGTAGGGACTCCTCTGAAAAAGGCTGTAGAGGTTGAAGTTGCCCTAGTGGAATGCGTTCTGACCCCCTGAGGGGGTGGTTTCCCATGGTGTTTGTAACAGAAATGGATACAGTGTGCTATCCATTTGGAGATGGTTTGTTTTCATATGGCCTTGCTCTCTTCCTCTGGTGCAAAGCTGACTAGTAACTGGCCAGATTTCCTAAAGGGCACAATCCTATCAAGGTAGAATCTGAGCTGTCTGTACACATCTAAGAAGTGCAGGATTCTTTCTCCCTTATTTTGAGTATTAGGGAAAAAAGGTGGGCAAATGGATAGATTGGTTGAGAGCCACACTGGACACCACTTTCGGCATGAAAGTTGGGTTGGTCCTGAGGGAGACCCTGTCAGCATGAACAATAATGAAGGGTTCCACAGCCATAAGTGCTAGTAGCTCAGACACTACTCTAGCTGAAGTGATGGTCAGAAGCAAGGCTGTTTTCCAAGAGAGAAAGTTAACTCTGCTGATGCTGCAGGCTCAAAGGGGGGTAGTGTGAGCCTTTCCAACACAAAGTTAAGGTCCCAAGCAGAGCTGGGGGCTCTTGTTGGTGGCCTAAAGTTGTTAGCTCCTCTCAGGAACTACTTAATGAGAGGGTGAGAGAAGAGAGGTGGCTCCGTGTTGAAATGAGCAGAGATGGCAGAGGCATGGATCTTAATGGAAGAGGACGACAGGCCTCTGTGGAGTAGGTCTGCTAGGTAATCCAGGATAAGAGGTAAGGAGGGCTGTGCTGTACCCGCTCCTTTAGTGTGAATCCAGGAACGATACCTTTTCCACTTGTCAGCATAGGATTTCCTTGTACTGGGTCATCTGGCTTCACGTATGACATCCAGTACTTGCTTGCTTAGGCTGGCTACTGGAGGAGGATTCAAGGAATAAGCCAGACTGCAAGGTTCAGGGTTTGCAATTGTGGATGCAAGAACTGTCCCTCCTGCTCAGTCAGGAGAGTTGGAATCTGGGGTAGGTGCCATGGGGGCACTGGTGACAGACTGCGCAGTAGTGGGTAGCAGTGCTGGCATGGCCAGTCTGGGGTAATCAGGATTGCTCTTAGTCTTTCCTCCCTTATCTTGAGTAATACTCTTGTAAGAAGAGGCAGAGGAGGAAATGCATAGACTGAGAGGTTTGCCCACTGGAAGGATAGGGCATCAACTTTTCAGGCCTTGCTGCAAGGTACCCCGGTGCAGAATTTGCTGAGCTGGTGGTTGTAGGGGGAGCCAAATAGATCCACCTCCGGGGTACTCCGTTTCTGGGTCACAAGACTGAAGGTGTTGTGGTTTAATTGCCACTCGTGTGGGTCTAGGAGATTACTGCTTAAGTTGTCTGCCAGAGAGTTTTGATTGCCTGGCAGGAATTGAGCTTGCAGGTGAATATGCATGTCTGAGGCCGTGTTCCACAGGGTCATGGCTAGCCTGCATAGTGGATAAGAATGGGTTCCCCCCTGCTTGTTGATGTACCAGATCACTGTGGTGTTGTCGGTTTTGGTTAGAAGGGGACCCGGTGAGAGTAGGGATCTGAAAGCTGTCAGAGCGTGCTGAACAGCTAGCATCTCTTTTTGGTTGATGTGCAGATGAATTTGATTTGGGCTCCAGTGGCCCTGAATGCACCTGCCGTCCAGATGTGCACCCCAGGCATAGTCTGATGTGTTTGTGGTTAGGGTCTGGGTGGCGTAGGGTTGTGTAAAGGGAAGCCCCTTGTTGTGGTTGCATGCTGCTGCCCACCAAAGGAACTCTTTCCTTAGACAAGGTATTATAGGAATGATAGTTTCCAGGTCCTGAGAATGTTGGTACCAAAGACTTTTTAAGTACCACTGAAGTTTCCTCATATGCAGTCTGGCATATGGAATTAGTAGAATGCAGGAGGTCATGAACCCTAGAGCCTGCAGGGTTTTCCTTGCGGATAGCTGGGTTCTGGTAGCCATTTGAGCGAAGTAGCCTGTCAGATAGGCTTGTTTTTCGGGAGTAAGAAATGCCATCTGGGTTGCTGTGTCCAAGGTTGCTCCCAGGAATACAATTTTTTCACTGGGCACTAGTTTGGATTTCATTTCGTTGAAAGTGTACCCCAGGAAGGTTAGAAGGTCCTTCACAAATGTCAGGTGCTGCAACAGCTTTCCCTGACTGTCCGCCTGGCGATTGTCCAAGTAAGGGTAAATTTCAATATTTCACTGTCTGCAGTAGCCAGGCATTTTGTGAAAACTCTGGGAGCAGTGGATAAGCAAAAGGCAAGTGCAGAGAACTGATAATGCATAAACCCTGTCCTGAAATGTAGATATTTCCTGCAGGAGTCCCTGACTGGGATGCGCAGATAGGCCTCCTTTAGGTCTAGGGTAGCTAACCAGGCATCTTTGGACAGCATAGGGAGACGCTGCTGTAGGGTGAGCATTTTGAATTTTGGTACCATCAGGAAGGTGTTTAGAATGGATATATCTAAGATTGGGTGCCATGTGCCCTCTTTTATGGATACCAGGAAAAGTGTGGAATAAAAATCTTGGCCTATCTGTTCTGCAGGAACAGGCTGAATTGCCCTTATGGAGTGCAGGAACTGAACTAGGTTTTGTGCCTCTGCTCACTGGTTGGAGGAAGGTCTGGAAACCCTTTTGGGGTTGACAGCATGTGAAAATAAAATTTGTACCCCTGGGATACTATGTTGAGGACCCATTGATCGTTGGTGATGGAGGCCCAGTTTTTCTCCTACGTGCACGAGCAATTAGGCAGAGGTGAGTAATGGAGTTGAGAAGTCATTGTGAATTCTTTCCTTAAGGGGGTGGCTTAGCACTCCCTGCTTTAGAAGTGGAGGTACTCCAATGCTTAGATCGCTGCATACCCTGAGACTGTAATCTGGGGGGGTCTGTTTCCCCTGGGTCTAGTTTGAGTTGGTCTTGAGGGGGCTGGAAAGGACCAATGTTTTGAGGGGCAATGCCTACTGAATCTTGGAGGCTGCACTTGCAAAAAATCTTTGACTGTCTGCATAGACTTAGCCTTTTCTTCCATCTTTTTTTTAAAACCTCTTCTGCTTTGGTGCCAAACAGATTGTCCTTGTGCAAAGGAACGTCCAATAATATTGATTTGACATGGGCTGGCAAGGTCTGCTCCTTAAGCCAGGCACGCCTTCTAAGTACAGAACCTGTGACTGCTGCCCTGAAAGATGCTTCTAGGGTGTCAAACCCACATTGCAGGGTATGCTTGCTGACTTGGCTTGCCGAATACATAAGCTCCTGTAATTCTCTATTTTCTGCACAGTCAGGAAAGGTAGATAATTTTTGCTTAATAAGTTCCATAGTATGTTGCTGGTATTTCAGCAGGTGGAACTGACAATTCAATGTTCTAATGGCGAGAGTTGCAGAGGTGTATACTTTTTTACCCCATCTGTCTATAGCTCTGGAATCCCTATCTGAGGGGTGGGATTCTTAGCTGTAGTTGCTTTTATTCCTTTAGGTCCTTGGGAGATGATTTCTGGGTCAGCAGCAGGATTTTTGAAGAGAAATTTGTGAGTCAGGGAATCTGTAGTAGCTATCCAGTTTCCTTGGAGCAGGGGGTAAAGTATCAGGAGTTAGGCTGGATTCCATAAAGATATCATCCACAACATCCAGAACAGGAGGGATAGCTAAGGGTCTGTGCTGTGGTAAATCTAAAATTTCCCTGAGTCTCTTTTTGGACTGAGGATAATCCTGACATTCCCAATGGAAATGCTCTCCCAAAGTATGTAAGGTTTCACCAAAGGAAAAGTCCTCTGGAAGGGAGGTAGAACGGATGGATTCCTCTGCATCTGATTCCTCATAGGCAGATAAAGGCATGTCTTCATATTCAGAAACCTCAGAGCCATCGGACTCCTGGTCAGATAAAGCTGCTGGGGACAAGTCTCTTTCTTTTAGCAGGGGAAGGCTGGTTTCCCCTAATCAGCATGATCAGGTCTTCTGCCATTTTAAGCATCTGAGATTGTGACAAAGAAGCGGTCGTTTGAGTTTGGGTCGTTGTTTTTTTAGGCGTAGCTCGTACTCTTGGCCTTAGAAACTTGGTAGTTTTGGAAAGAATTGAAGAAGTGAAAGAAGTCGTCGGTTTAAGTTGAATATCGATAGTGCGAAGAACTTCCTCAGAAGCTGGTGCCTTCACAGTGGCTCTGAACCCATCCAAGGGTCTCGGTAGCGGCATGCAAATCCATCAAAGCGGGCATCAGGGGCTGCGAAAGCGCCTCACTGAGAACCGGCGAACTGGTGACTAGCTTAACGGAAGCGTCGTCGGCAGTTTTGGACCTGTGCGGTCTGTCTCTATCTTTATACTTACATTTTTCCGGAAGATCGGTAGTCGGATGGCTTGCCGAGGCCATTTCAGAAATACGGAGATCAAGAACGAAAAAATGTAGCTACAATAAGGGCCCGACGACAAATAGATCGGGCATTGAACAAAGCACAAAACCAACAGTGAGGTACGTCATGGTCTGGGCCTAAACAGGTGACGATGTAAGAATGGAAATCTCGGTGTGGTATTTGCTTTCCACAGGCGAGACAATTGTTAACTTTTTTTGACATTGGTTAGAGCAAGAAAAAAGGATTCCCAACGGGGTACTTAGCTTTTGAAGACTTCGGTTTGACTCAATATCGTAACGAAAACTCAGGTAGCGGCCGACCGGCACTCGTGCGAACTGCTTCTGCTTCAGGCTCCTCGGCATGAAAGACTGATGTAATGGCGTCGGCTGCCTGTTTTTATACCTTTGACGTCCTGATGTCAGTCTTGAAGCAACAGCAACCGACGCAGAAACACTAAGCCTCTGGTATTCGGGCCGTGTGAGGGCTATCCCTGGCAGGATAACCCAAGTGTGATGACTGCAACAGTGAAACACGAAGAACATCAGCTTATACGTGGGTCTTAACAGATGAATAGGCCAACCCAGCATTGAGCAATTCACACAAATAGGAGAGAACCAAAGGATCATCCACCGAAGGTGGATCCAGGTTACGATAAAGACACCAAATAGAAAACCTCTTCTCTTCCATTTTGATAAATAGGATTTCCCGGTACCGGGTTTCTTGGCCTCCTGCAGGACCTTAAGCACATCCTCAGAAAAAAAAGGTATCTATGTGGAATTGCCAAATTCTGGTAATAAGGGCCAGACAGGTAAAAAACACACTCTCCAAAGCTAAGATTACAGCATCCATGGCACCAGATGACATCCCGGGCAGTGTACTACATGAACTACAAAACAGACTGGCACCTCACCTAAGTGTCATGTTTAATCATAGCCTCACCACAGGCTTCGTGCCCACTGAGTGGCACACAGCTACAGATATCCAATTGTACAAGGGGGGATCCACCTTGGATCCTGACAACTACCGCCCCATCAGTCTGTCGTGCTTAGTCTGCAAAGCCATGGAAAGTATCATCATGGAATTTATAACCAAAGAGATTGGCAACCTTCAAACACTGGACCCAACCCAGTTTGTGTTCGTGAAGGGCTGATTTTGTCTCCTGAACCTGATTGACTTATTTGAATCAGTCTCCAGAGCTGTGGACGAGGGTAAGGCGGTCCAAACAGCCTATCTGGACCTCGCCAAGGCCTTCAACAACATCCCCCACTCTGGAATCATAGATAAACTTACTAAGCTGGGCATTAATCCTTACGTCACTCGATGGGTTGCCAACTGGCTTACTGACAGAACCCACACTGTAAAACTAGCCAACTCCAAATCCAGCTCCAGACAAGTGGAGTACCTCAGGGTTCAGTCCTGGGGCCGCTCTTGTTTGGCATCTACTTCTCTGATGTACAGGCCAACACTAAGGGACTCTGGCTAACAAAGTTCGCAGATGATTGCAAACTGGGAGCTATTATTGAATCCCCAAATGATGTGGATATTCTACAAAAGGGTCTTACAGAAACAGATGCTTGGTGCCAGAGACCATGGGATCAAGCTCAATGCCAAGAAATGTATAGTTATCCCCTTTGGGAAAAAACATGTACCCATGAATTACCACATAGGTAGCAGTACATTAAACACCAAAAGTGTGATAAGAGACTTAGGGACACAGGTGGACAGTGGTCTCACCTTTGATAACCACTTCACCACAACAGTCAGGAAATCCTTCTGTGTGGCACACCTCATCACTAAGGGCTTTTCATCCAGAAAAAAGGCGGTCATTGTTCCACTGTACTCATCCCCTCATTAGACCCATTATAGAATACAACATTCCATTGCGGATGTACTTCTCAAGACATCTGCAACAACTGGGGGCCGCAGAAATACCTCACTAAAAGAATCACAGGCCTAAAGCAGCCGCCCTATGCTGGCCATCTAAAAAAACTCCAGCTATACTCTGTCACATATCGTCTACTCAGACGCGATTTCTGCTTAACATACAAAGCCATGTCAAACCCTGAGATGCTGGACATGCTCCACTTAAAGAAATCCCAATCCCTCAGAGCCACACGCTCCAGGGATCTAAACCTTGTCATCACAATGGACAAAACATGCAGAAGGGATAGGTTCCTGACCCAGAGACACCCCAGACTCTGGAATAGACTGCCCATACATGTCAAGCAGAGCGCCTCTTTGGCCCTCTTCAAAAGGAACCTTGACGATTGGATTGGAAATAGGAAATTCACCCCAGGGATCATGTCAGTAGCCCAGCTGGACAAGGGGTCCAGGGAAGTAAATATTGTGGGAAGAAACAGCCATGGAATTGTTATGGCTAGGCTTGTATAGGCCCGAGGGCCGGTAGACTAGTACCAACCTATGAATCAAAATCCTATCATCCACAGTGTCAGCTGAAGAAAGGACAGGTGAGAGTGAATTGTTTATGGTCATTGGCTGATCGGGGTTGCCTGGACTATGGCTTGCAGTAAGCACCTCATTGGTTCTTTCAAGCTTTTTTTAAAAGTTGTTTTAGGTTTCAACTTTGTTACTTAAGATGTTAACTTTGTGAGTGTTTCTGCCATTTCACACTGAGCTACTCTGAGGAAGGAAGCTAATCTGTTATATAATAAGAAGTTATGTACTCACCATAACGTTCCATCTGAGTAGGTATCTTCATTTGTATGCAACCTTTGGGATACGGATCTGATCTCGGATCCGAGCCGGCAACTTCTACCACAGCATAGATCCGAGCTCCTAGCTCCTCCCTTTACCCATAATCCCCTGCCAACCCTGACTGACCTCAGATCAAGTTTGCCCGATATAACCATTGTTACTGTGCCCCGGAAGGGGCTTATCTAAGACAGATCCTAAACAGAATCCTATAGGTCAGGGGGAAGGAGGGGGGAATGGTTGCAGACAAATGAAGATACCTACTCAGATGGAACGTTATGGTGAGTACATAACTTCTTAATCTGAAGTAGGAACTTCATTTGTCAGCAACCTTTGGGACAGAGTCCCCAGCTACCTGAATCCTGGGTGGCCTTTATGGAAGAATATTCCGGAGCACTGCAAAGCCAAAGGACGCCCTACCTCTGGAGACAACATCCAGTTTGTAATGGCTGATAAAGGTATGAGATGAAGCCCAAGTGGCTGCAGAACAAATATCATCCAAGTACCTACCATAAATGTAGATGTTCGAGAGCTCATACAGCTGCAGTCATTACAGATGGGGTTATCCTGCCGTCAGGCGTGTCCTCGGTCGGCCGAATTCCAAAGTCTAGGTCCGGCATCGGTTGTCGTCACTTCTTCCCTGACGTCAGTGCGGCAGGGGTATAAAAGAGGCAGCCGACGCCATCTTCTTCAGTTTTTCTTGCCCCAGATGTCAGGTGCCCCCAGAAGGAAGGCAAAACATAAACTTTATGTAATCATGCAATATAGAATAATCAAAAAACAGTAGTTGCAAGCAAATACACCATAAAAGAATACCCCAAATAGGATGTATGAGAAGGTGTTTGTCATAAGGCCTGTCCTAAGAGGGGACGGAGGGGGGGAAACCTGGACTGCAGCTGTATGACCACTCGAACATCTACATTTATGGTAGGTACAAAACTGTACTATGTTCATCGTGCATACAGCTGCAGTCATTACAGATGGGAAGAATGCCAAAGCTAAGTAGGGGTGGCAGGCACTAAGTGGAACTAGGAGGAGCAAGGATGCCCTGTAAGACAGCTGTGGCAAATCCCGCTCTAGATTTAGAGTATAGTGGAAGGTGATGGTGTTTGGAGAAAGTGTGCACTGAACTCCAAGTGGCTGCTTCCAAAATGTCCTTGGTAGGAACCCCCCTGAGGAAAGCTGCAGAGGTAGCTGTGGCCCTGGTGGAGTGGGATCTGATGATTGAAGGCACAGCTTTTCCATGAAATGAGTAACAAAAGCGTACGCAGTGGGTATCCATTTTGAGATTGTCTGTTTGGAAATAGCCTTTCCTTGAGCACCTGTAGCATAGGACACAAAGAGTTGCTCGGATTTCCTGAATGGCTTTGTCCTGTCCAAATAATAACGAAGTTGTCTGTGAATGTCCAAGGAATGCAGTAGTCTTTCCCCTTTGTTTTGTGGATTAGGATAAAAGGTAGGTAAGTGGATAGTCTGATTCAAAGCTACACTGGATACTACCTTTGGCATAAAGGTAGGGTTGGTTCATAAGGAAACTCTGTCCTGATGGAAAATGATGAAAGGTTGCACAGCCATGAGGGCCTGTAGCTCCGAAACCCTGCGTGCTGAGGTGATAGCCAGAAGGAAGGCTGTTTTCCATGACAAGTATTGTAGTTCTGTTGAAGCAGCTGGCTCGAAGGGAGGAAGGGTCAGCTTTTCCGATACGAAGTTGAGGTCCCAAGCAGGGACTGGTGGTTTCCTTGGTGGTTTTATATTCTTTGCCCCTCTGAGGAACTGTCTTAAGAGAGGATGAGAGAATAAAGGAGGACCTGTGTTGTATTGTGCAGAAATGGCTGAAGCGTGGATTTTGATGGAGGAGAAGGAAAGTCCACTGTTTAACATCTCAGCTAGGTACTGTAAAATTTGAGGTAAATTTATTACCCAAGGATTCTGGCCCTTTTCTTGATTCCAGGCACAAAATCGTTTCCATTTGGCGGAGTAGGCTTTTCTAGTACAAGGTCTTCTGGCCTCCAAGATGACATCCTGCACCTCCTTGGAGAGGAGGGTCTGTTGGGAAATCAAGGGATTCTCCATGCAGCTAGATTTAGGGTTTTGAGCTGGCTGTGAAGAGTCTTGAAGTTGTGTTGGGACAACAGAAGAGGGACTAGAGGTAGGATCCATGGTGGGGAATGTGTCAGGCTCTTCAGGAGCGGATACCAGTGCTGTCTTGGCCAATCTGGAGCAATGAGAATCATTTTCGGCCTCTCTGCTCTGGCTTTTAATAGAACTTTGGACAGCAGAGGAAGAGGCGGAAAGGCATAGACTGTCAACGTTGTCCAATTGAAAGAAAGTGCGTCCACTTTCCAGGCTTGTGGATGATAGGTCCTTGAACAAAATTTTTTCAATTGGTAATTTCTGTGGGTAGCAAAGAGATCTATGTCTGGCTGTCCCCATGCCTGAGTTATCTTTGTTAGAACTTGAGGATGCAACTTCCATTCATGTGGATCTGTCATATTTCTGCTTAGGCTGTCTGCCAGTGTGTTTTCCCTTCCCTGGCAGGAATTGTGCCTGTAGCTGAATTTGCAATTCCAGTGCTGTGTTCCATAGGGTCATGGCTTGCCTGCACAGGGGGTATGAATGAGTTCCCCCCTGTTTGTTTATGTACCACATCACTGTGGTGTTGTCTGTCCTTATCAATAGCTGGCCTGGATGCAGTAGGTCTTTGAAGGCCATAATAGCATTTTGCACGGCTAGCATTTCCTTTTGGTTGATGTGTAGGTGCTTCTCTTTTTGGGACCATTTTCCCTGAATGCACTGATCTGTCATGTGTGCCCCCAGGCGTAGTCTGAGGCGTCTGTTGTGATGATTTGAGTTGCTTGAGGTACGCAGAAAGGGAGACCTATGTTTCTTTGGCATGCTTGAGCCCACCACAGAAATTCCTTTTGAAGGCATGGAATGAGTGGTATAATTGCTTCCAAGCTGTGGCTGTGTTGAGACCATAAGTTTTTTAGGTACCATTGAAGTTTCCTCATATGCAGCTTTGCACATGGGATTAGTAGGATGCAAGATGCCATGAATCTCACAGCCTGCAGGACTTTCCTTGCAGTCAGCCTGGTGAAGGTTGCCATTTTGCTGAAGTCTTCAGAAAGTTGCCCTTGTTTGTCTGGCGTGAGGTAGGCCATCTGGGTGGTTGTATTCAAGCTGGCACCCAGGAAAATTATTTGTTGAGAGGGTATTAGTTTTGATTTCTTTTTGTTGACTGTGTATCCCAGAAAGTTCAACAGTTTTATTACAAACGCCAGGTGTTTCAGAAGTATGTTCTTGCTGTCCGCTTGGATCAGGCAGTCGTCCAGATATGAGTATATTTGTATTCCTTGAAGTCTGCAGAATGGCTTTGTCCTGTCCAAATAATAACAAAGTTGTCTGTGAATGTCCAAGGAATGCAGTAGTCTTTCCCCTTTTTGTCTACTGATGCCAGGCATTTCGTAAACACTCTGGGCGCAGTAGATAAGCCAAAGGGCAATGCAGAGAATTGATAATGGGTTGAACCTGCAAGAAATCTGAGGTATCTTCTGCAATCTTGTCTGATAGGGACATGCAGGTATGCCTCCTTGAGGTCCAATGTTACCAGCCAAGACTCCTTGTCCAGCATGGGAAGAAGCTGCTGTAATGTGAGCATCTTGAATTTTGGTACCTGTAAATATGTGTTTAGGATGGATAGGTCTAAGATAGGTTTCCAATCTTTGTCTTTCCTTGGTACCAGGAATAGACTGGAATAAAACCCTTGACCTTGTTCTTTTGCAGGTACCTCTTGAATCGCTTTCATGTCCATGAGAGCTGAAATTTGTTTTTGTGCCTCTGCCCTTTGATTTTGTGGCAGGTTTGGCATGCCTCTCATTTTTGGAAGGGTGTGAAAGTGGAACCTGTAGCCTCTGTCTATAATGTCCAGAATCCATTTGTCTTTTGTAACAATATGCCAATTTTTTGAGAATAATGTCAGTTTTCCGCCCAAAGGTGCTGCCATTAAAGCTTTGCTTGGCAGGTAAAGGGGGAAGTCATTGTGTCTGCTTTCTGAATGACTGTGATCTATCTTCTCCACCTCTTGGGGTTGGTGCTTGCCACTGTCTGGCTCTGAAAGATCCTTGAGGTTGCCCTCTACCCCTTGGGCATCTGTATCTGCCCCTTTGAGGTCTGTCCGTGGCTGGAAAGGACCAATTTTTTGAAGGCCAGTTTCTGCTGAAATGTGGAGGTTGTACCTGCAGGAAATCTTTCACTGTTTGCATTGATTTCGCTTTTTCCTCCATTTTCTTTAGTACCTCCTCAGCTTTAACACCAAACAATACATCTTTTTGAAGAGGTGCATCTAATAATTTAGCTTTGACATGATCTGGTAAGGCTTGCTCTTTGAGCCAAGCATGTCTACGTATAACAGACCCTGTAACAGCAGCTCTACATGAGGCCTCTAAAGCATCAAAACCACACTGCAAGGTATGTTTACCCACTTGCTCTGCACCATGCAACAAATCCTGCAACTCTTTTAAATCTGGTTGTTCTGGTTGTGTCATTTTGCTTTTCAACTGAGATAACAAAAACTGTTGATACTTTAACATATGGAACTGACAGTTTAATGCCCTCATGGTTAAAGTGGCTGAGGTATTCACCTTTTTCCCCCACCTTTCTAAAGCTCTGGAATCTCTCTCTGAAGGTAATGGGTTTTTAGCAGTAGAGGCCTTAATTCCCTTGGGGCCCTGTGAAATAGTTTCTGGGTCAGCAGTATGGCTTTTATATAGGAACTGGTGTGAATCAGGAACCCGGTAATACCGGTCTGGTTTAACAGGAGCTGGAGGTAAAGAATCTGGATTAAGGCTGGCTTCTGTATACACATCATCCAATATATCTAAAACAGGAGGGATAGCCAGGGGCCTATGCTGGGGGAGCAAGAGAAAATCCCTGAGCCTTTTCTTGGAATCTGAGTAATCTTGGCCTTCCAGTGAAAGTGTTCCCTCAATGTATGTAGGGTTTCCCCAAAAGAGTAGTCCTCAGGGGGGGGGGGGAGACCGAGGGAATAGACTCCTCTGCATCAGAGTCTTCAAAAGGAGAATAGGCATAGTCCTGGTCCTCAGAATGTTCAGAGGTAATAGAGGCTTGATCTGAGGAAGGGTAGTCTTCCTTTAATCTGGGCCTTTTGTCCGAGGGGGGTTGAGAACCCCTGATAAGAGTAATCAAATCCTCCGCCATTTTGAGCATCTGTTTTTTAGGCATGGGGCCTTGAGGTCTGAGGTCCCTGTTTTTTGGTTTTCATGGCTGCTTTAGATTTTGTGAAAGCTTTAATAGAGAAGGAGGAAGGCCTGAAGACACCTTGAGAAATGGCAGGCCTGTCTAAACTCTGAGTTTCCCCGCCAAGAGTGGCGTCGGTATCTGTAGTAGGAATGGGGACAGAGGAGCCTGCGACCTCGGGTACTGAAGACACTGGTAATGTAGTGTCATCGGTACTCAGGGGCTGCGTAGGCACCTCGCTGAGAACCGGTAGTCGGCCTTAGCGTGGTGTCAGTAGTTGGTGCGGACCTCGTATGTCGGTCCTTATCTTCGCGTCTTTTACTCAAAACTGGATTCGGAGTATCCGACGACATAATATAATTAAATTTTTTACCAAAATAGTGAAGGGCAAACTCCGCCCGGTGCTTAATAGTGCACTTGTTGAATCTAGCACAAAAATGGCAGGCAAAGACGCCGTGGTCTGGGCCTAAGCAAGGTATACAGAAAGAGTGGAAATCCATATGCGGTATTTGCTTCCCACATGAAATGCAATTATTAACTTTGTCTGACATCGGTCTGAGGCAAGAAAAGTTTCTCCAACGGGGTACTTAGCTTTCAAGAAGACTTCGGCTGAAATATTTTCGTAAATCTCAGGAGCTGGCCGACCGGCACTTGCGAACTGCTTCTGCTTCGGGCACCACGCGGCAAGAAAGACTGAAGAAGATGGCGTCAGCTGCCTCTTTTATACCCCTGCCGCACTGACGTCAGGGAAGAAGCGACGACAACTGACGCCGGACCTAGACTTTGGAATTCAGCCGACCGAGGACCCGCCTGACGGCAGGATAACCCCATCTGTAATGACTGCAGCTGTATGCACGATGAACAATCCTAGATTTAAAAGCCGCCGAAGTAGCGACGGCCCTAGTAGAATGAGCTCGGACTCCCTGAGGTGCAGGCCTTCCCGAACTCTGATATGCAAGGAGGATACAACTAGCTATCCACCGTGACAGGGTAACTTTAGAAATTGACTTGCCTAAATTTGTTTTGGCAAAGGAGACAAACAACTGGTCAGATTGCCTATGACCAGCAGTTCGATGAATATAAAAGCGTAATTGTCTGTGCACATCCAAGGAATGCAGTTTGTACTCTCCTTTGTTCTGGTAGTTGGGAAAGAACATGGGAAGATTAATAGATTGATTAATATTAGCTTCCGAAGATACCTTAGGCAGAAAGGACGGATTGATCCTGAGGTAAACTCTATCCTGATGGAAGGCTAAATACGGCGGTTTAACACAGAGAGCCTGAAGCTCAGAGACCCTTTTAGCTGAAGAAATGGCCACCAAGAAGGCCGTCTTCCAAGAGAGGTATTTAAGATCAACCGTAGCCGCCGGCTCGAAAGGGGGGCTTGTCAAGGCCTGTAGAACCAAAGATAAATCCCATGGGGGTACTACCTCCCTGACCGGAGGTCTGAGAAGGAAGGTACCCTTGAGAAAAGCTTTACAAAGCTTGGAAGTAATTAGAGGGCCCGATTCATGCCCTACATGATAATGCGAAATCGCTGCTAGTTGTACCTTGACTGTAGAGCAGCTAGCCCCTTGATGAAAAAGGGTAGTTAGAAAATCCAAAACCGAAGTAAGAGGCGCCGTGAAAGGATCTAAGTGATGGTGCTCCGCCTAAATGGAGAAACGTTTCCACTTACTCCGATAGACCCTTCTGGTGGAAGGTTTATGTGCTGCTACTAGGATGGCTTTGACTGGTGAGGAGATTCCGGGAGTCCTTATCAGGAGTGGAACTGGAGCAACCAAGCCGTCAGCTTGAGGTTGACCAGGTTGGGGGTCAGAAGACCCAGAGGGTGAGTAATGAGATCCGGGAGGGGATCCAGAATCCAGAGTGGATGAATCAAATGAGACCACAGGTACGGGAACCACGTTTGACGAGGCCAGAATGGGGCAATGAGGATCATTTTGCTCCCCAGCCGACTGGCTTTCTGTAAGAGTTTTAGCATCATGGGCAATGGAGGGTAAGCGTAAAGGAGACCGGGAGGCCAAGCATGTACTAGAGAGTCTCTTGGGGACTCCCCCTGAGGGGGGATTAGAGCGAAGTAACTGTTGCATTTGGTATTTGAAGGAGAGGCAAAAAGATCGCAACAGGGTTGCCCCCATTGGGCAAATATTTGCTTCGCTACTAGAGGATTGAGAGACCATTCGTATGGGGTCAGAATTGAACGACTGAGCCTGTCTGCTAGGATGTTGGACCGTCCCGGAATGTGCGTTGCAATGAGAAAGCGGTTAGTGGATATCGCCAATTCCCACACTCTCATGGCCTCGCGACAAAGAGGATAAGACCTGGTTCCCCCCTGTTTGTTGATGAACCGGACAACTGACATGTTGTCCGTTTGTACCGCAATCGTCCCAATCGGAAGAAGGCTGTGAAGTGCCTGCAACGTCAAAAGCACCGCCCTCATCTCTAGGACATTGATATGCAAGGAGGTCTCTGTGTCGTTCCACGTGCCTTGGACTGTTCTGCCTGAATAGTGCCCCCTCCACCCCAGGCGAGAGGCGTCCGTGGTCACTGTGGCGACGGGGGAAGGCATCGAGAATGGTCGTCCCATGTGAAGGCTCAGGGACTGGAGCCACCACACGAGCGACCCTCTGCAAGCCCTGCTTAGGGGAATAGGATGGGACAGGGGGTTGCGAGACAGGGACCATTGCACCTGGAGGGTCCACTGCAGGACCCTCATATTTAGACGGGCTAGGGGCAGCAGAGGAATTGCTGCTGCCATAAACCCTAGAGTCCTCAGGATCAATTCCGCCGGTGGAGCAGGAAGTTGGAGAATGGCCTGAACATGCAACCTCAGGTTCTGAAGCTGATCGGGAGTCAGGAAGGCAAGCATTAGTCTGGAATCCAACCTCGCCCCTATGAAATCTATTACCTGTGTAGGAGCCAGAGAGGATTTGGCCATGTTGACAGTCAACCCTAGGCGTGGAGCAAGATTGAGGAAATAATCCCTGCCTGAACAGAGCAGATGCCTTGTTGGGGCGAAGAGGAGCCAGTCGTCCAGGTACGGAAAGACCTGAATTCCCTGAAGCCTCAGGTGGGCCGCTATAACCGCCAAGACTTTGGTGAACACCCTGGGGGCTGAGGTGAGACCAAAGGGGAAGGCCCTGAACTGAAAGTGACTGGCTCCCAGCCGGAAGCGGAGGAACCTCCTGGAACGTCTGTCCACAAGAATGTGGTAGTATGCATCCTTGAGGTCTATCGAGCACATCCAGTCGTTCTCCCGTAACAGGGGGAGAATAGACTGTAGCGTGACCATCCGGAACTTTTCTTTGGGTACTGCCAGGTTCAAGAGAGAGAGGTCGAGGATGGACCTCAAGTTCCCCGTCTTTTTTGGCACCAGAAAGAACCTGGAGTAAAACCCTGATCCAAACTGATCTCGGGGGACGGGTTGGATGGCTTTTTTTTGTAAAAGCTGCTGAATTTCTGTAGCAACCGCCTCCCTCTGATTGGGTGGTACGTCGGGGAGGCTTCTGGTTTTGGGGGTTACAATAAAGGGAATTTGGTAGCCTCTGGATATGATGTGAAGCACCCAGCGATCTGTTGTTATGGACTCCCACATTGCTAGGTGCCTCGAAAGACGCCCCCGACTGCCTCCAGAGTGGAGCAGCCGGGCAACCCCTCAGGGGTTCTGCGTGGGCCTCTCAGAGAAGGGTTCTCTGGACCCAAAATTTCTGGGACCCCCTCTGCCTCTAGGGCGGCATCCTCCCTGTTCTCCTCTGCCACGAGAGGACTGGTTGTCCGGAGCAGACTGGGACTGATGCAATTTCCGGAACCACATCTTCTTCTGACCCTTTTGGTTCTTAGAAAAGGACCTCTGGGGGGCAGAGAAGCGGACTCCGACGGCAGACAACGTCTTCCCGTCTTTCTCGCTCTGGACTAAAGTGCCGCGAACGGTTTTGCCAAACAATGCAGAACCATCAAAGGGGGCATTCGCGAATGATGCCTTAAAGGGTTCCGAGAAGTCACAATGTCGGAGCCAGGCTTGGCGCCTCATTACCAGGCCGGCTCCGCCAGCTCTAGCGGCTCCTTCCGTGGCGTGAGACAAGAGCCGCATAGAGGTGTTGGAAACTGAACGTAGAGTGGACATTCGGGAGGAGTACAGCTGCTTGTCCCCTTCCGACATGGACTCTGGGGGGGAGGCAGCGTATTCTTTTATTAGATCTCGCTGCATCCGGATGACGTGTGCCATATAGTTCAGCGCCCTCATGGAGAAGGTTGCTGAACTGAAGACCCACTTCCCAAGGCGGTCCATCGCCCGAGACTCCTTGCTCGGTGGGTGGACTGCGGAGCCAACTCCCTCTTGGTGACCGCCGCCACCAACATGGCATCCACGGGGGGACCTCTGCTCCAGTGGTTTCTTTCTGCAGGGGGACTCAGGATCCTATCTGGGTGCTTGGGGACTGGCTCTACAGTGTCCGGCTCCTTCCAAGCCCTGGTAGAAATAAGGTCCACCAGGGGGTCAGGGGGAGGGGACACCCAAGAGGTAGATGGCCCTGCTTTGAACGCCTCTAGGAATACGGACTCATCGGAGGAAGCCTTGGGGGCAGACCACCCTCCCCTAATCCTGAGCATTTCCATGATGTCTCCAAAGGAGACATCCTCGGGGGGTGACCTTGGGGAGCCTTCTCCTTCATCTAAGTCCGTATCTTCCGTAAGGGACTCGGGGGAGTCCACGTGTCTCCTCTTACACTTAGCTTTGTGAGGAACCTCCTCGGGGGGGCTGTCCGAGGAAGTCTCACCAGCAATGTCACGTTCCAAAGGAACACCCAGAGGCGCTGAAGCAGGCTGCCCCGAAGGCCGGGTAATGGGAGCCTGAACCAGCTGAGAGGGAGTGCAGGGGGAGCCGAAGCCAGGACCGAAGGCCCGGATGCACTCAACAGTGCCCTCTCCACCACCGCGAAAGCCGAGTGGGAGCCACTCTCGATAGGATCCGAGAGTCGACTCCCACTCGGATCCAAAGCGGGGACCGGATCCGGGGCCGAGACCCTCGGATCCGAAGGACCCGTGTGCTCCGACCGGGATGGAGCCGAAGTCACACCGAATCCCTCGGATCCGAAGCTCAGTCCACGGCTCCGAGAGGTAGGATCTGACAAGCTCGAGGGACCAGTCGGAGCCGAAGTAACCAGTACTATCGGCTCCAACCCACCCCCGGATCCAACGCGGCTCAGCTCTGAAAGCTCCGAACCCGGAAAGCGGGTCGGAGAAGGAGCGATTGGAGCAAAAAATGGGGTTGAGCTCCCCCCCCGGGGGGGGGGGGGCAAGAGCACTCCCATCTGCAGCTGAGCCTGGATGAACCTCCTCATCATCTGGTCCATGTCTTGCTAAAGGTGGACCTCGAAGAGGCCACCGAGGCAGATCTAGAGTGCCGCCTCTATGACCTCGACGGGGACCGGGTCCCCTCCTCCCCGGGTCCCGGTGAGAAACAAGGAGACCGGAGCCGAGGAGGAGGCGATCCAGAAGCTCTGGATGGAGAAGCCCGTTTGGTGGGCGGGGCCGAGGAGGAGTCCTCGGCCCGCCACTTATGGTGCTTCTCTTTCCATTTGGCTTTCCCGGCCTCCCTCTCCTCCGGAGCCGAAGTGGAAGGTTGAGTCCCGACCGGAGGGAGGGAGACAGGGGTGGCTACCACCGAGGGCTGGGTAGCGGCCACAGAAGCACCGGAGGCTAGAGCCGAATCCGGGGGCAAAAGGCCCGCCAGAATCCGCTTCGATCTCCGGTCCTTAAGTGCCCGGAGGTTGAACGCTGCGCAAATCGCGCATCCCGAGGAGAGGTGTTCAACCCCAAGGCACCTAACGCACCGGGTGTGGCCATCCGCCGGTGAAAGCTTATGGCCACACTCGGTGCACTTTGAAAAGATGGCTTTAGGGGCCTCCGACATATTAGTACAGAAACACACTCACTAGGCCCCTACACACAGCACAAAAACACTACGACCAGCGAGGGCAGGGAGGAAAAATAAACACAAATTAAGTTAAATAGAGAGAGATATATAGGATACCTAAACACTCGATCTCACTCACACAAGAAAAGGGAAGTAAAAATAGAAAGCTTTTCTCACAAAACTTAGCTAAATAGCAGGAGCTCAAAAATCCAGCTTGTAGCTTGAAGCGCTGCAAACTAGATCTGAGGTCAGTCAGGGTTGGCAGGGGATTATGGGTAAAGGGAGGAGCTAGGAGCTCGGATCTATGCTGTGGTAGAAGTTGCCGGCTCGGATCCGAGATCGGATCCATATCCCAAAGGTTGCTGACAAATGAAGTTCCTACTTCAGATCATTAAGTATCCTGTTTTCTTGCTTATTTTTACGAGTTATTTATAGCACTTTTATTGTCTGCATATACATTTCTAGCTAGTTTCACTGTGTGTGAGGTATTAACTAGAAATGTTCTACAATTGTTAAGCATCTGGTTGGGTTTGTTTGTTGTTGGTGGCTTTGCAGTTGCCCGCCCCTACTGTAAATTTGCTCTGGGATACTCCTTCCAGTCTAGTGTCATTACCTCATTCTACCTAATCCAGGGAGAACATTTGAGAAGGCTAACCCACTTAGTTTCTGCTCCTCCTTTCCACTTTACAAAAAAAAAAAAATTTTTTTTTCTAAGCTTGTTTCCTGCCTTTCCTGTAAGTCGTCTAGTCCAGATACAGATTTGCTGTATCCAGGACTGTTTGTTAGCTTCTAAGCCCCCAAGCCTTTCTGTGTTGGAGGGAAGCCTTCTAGCTTAATTTTGTTTATTAGAACTAGCCAATGTTCTACTTTCAGCACTCAAATCTGTTTTTTTGAGCTCAGCACTTGTTCAGAACTCATTGTAAGCACTAAGTAAGCTACAAATTACTACAGCACTCAACTTTCCTCACTTGTCTAGAGGAAAACAGTTTTTAGTAATTAATAAATAAGCACCTATCCAGGCATGTCTAAGGATCAGCTCCCGGTGTTTTCTCCTGTTGACCTGATGAATCTGGGCATCTTGGGGCAATGCAGCAATTGCCTCATGTACACAGACAACCCTCTCCTCCTACCACCCAACACTACAACCTGTGAGAGATGCACTTATATAGCCAAACTGGAAGCAAAGCTCTCGTCACCCAAGACTGGACTAGATAGTCAAGAGGAGAAGGTAAACACTTGCACCACACCACACTCATCACATATACATAGTCCCTCAAAATCTACACCACCAAAACACACACACAGAAACACAAAACACACACCTACATTCGCGGAGGCTCTCAATAAAAATCCACCCAAGCAACAGGGACCTCCAAAGGAGAAACGCAAGCAACCTCCACCCCCCCAACACAACCCAAATGACACATAGCCAACAAACTCAGTGTGCCACTCAACCACAGCCCATAAGGCATAACAACGCACCCAACACTCTAGTCATAGGTGATTCTATAGTCAGGCACACTGATGTTCCACTCACAAGGCTAAACAAAGAGAAAGTTACTGTCAGCTGCCTGTCAGGTGCCAGGATCAGCCACATAACGCATGCACTCAGGTCACTCCACAACAAGTACAAATATGACTCTGTCATTGTTCATGTTGGTGTGAATGACCTGAGACGTACCTCCCTGGACTACATGAAAAGAGACATGGAGGAGCTGTCCGATCTTGTAGCCCAGGCAGGTACGACCCTAGCCCTGAGTAGCATCCTGCCATCACCCAGAATGATACCACAGTACAAGGACAAAATGACTGACTTCAACAATTGGCTAAGCTTCTGGTGTCATTCTAAGGGGATCCAGTATCTGTCTGCCTTGGATAACATGATCGATAAACCACGATGCTTTGCCAGAGATGGCCAGCACCTGTCACCCTTGGGATTCCGGATACTGGCTAAGGTTCTTGCCACCCCTATAGTGTCTTTTTTAGGCAAGGTTCAAATGACAAATTCACCACCGTAACAGGTTCAAGCAAGCAAAATCTGAGGGTAATGCTACTTAATGCCAGAAGTCTAAACCTCAAAATGCACTCACACGAGGCACTCCTTAAAATGGAGAACATCGACATCTGTGCAGTGACAGAAACCTGGTTCAAGGCTCCAGAGAGTACCCCTGCATTACCAGGCTATAATTCATACCACACCTTTCGGCCACCTAACCTGCACCGAAACAGTAAAGGTGGAGGCGTGTCCATATTCATTAAGGATATCCACACCTCCAGGCTAGTTGCTTAGCATAATGCATCCGAGATTATCCAAGTGCAACTAACTCTGGGCAAGACCGCAATCGAAATTGTAGCTTGCTAGAGATCCCCCACCATGTCCCAGGATTCCCACTCCTCATTTCTTGATACACTGGAAAATATTAGGGTACAACCTAACACCCTAATAATGGGTGATTTCAACTACCCCACCATTAACTGGGAAAACTACTCACATACCAACTCTTGTGCTCAACGTTTTCTGGAATTCATAAATTCCAATGCCTTGGATCAACTTATCCACACCCCCACCAGGGGCAGCAATATTCTAGACCTGGTCATTACCAACATGGGCCAACCGGTGTTCCACACCAGAGGTCAGTTCCTCGTTGGTTAGATTCGACCACAAGCTAATCACCCTAGACATCCACATCCCACCCCCATCCCCCATTAGGGAAACCACTGTAAAAAATTTCTCCAAAGCCAACTTCACGCTTCTTAAGACAGAAATGGCAAACTTCACGACACCCATGCTGATGGACAATAGAGGAACGACTGCTGAATCCTATACAAATGCACTTTATAAGCACTAACACGAGTGCATGGATCGTGCAATCCCTAACAGAACCAAGATGCTATCCTCCAAAAAAGGGAAGCCAATCTGGTGCTCCCCTGCCATAAACAAACTTTACAACAGAAGAAACTGTTGCAAAAAAGAGTAAAATCCCATGACTGGAGAAACTCCGTGGTCAGCCTCAGTAAGAAGCCGAGATCCCTCATAAAATCCTCCAAGCTAGTTACGAAAACAAAACTGCCACTGAGTCTAAAGACAACCGCAAAGCATTCTATAACTATGTCAAGAATCTCAATGGCAACACTCAGATCTGCTTTGAGTTACAGCACAATGGCACTAAATATACAGAACCAACTGATATTGCGAACATCCTTGCAGATAGGTTCAGTGCTAACTTTACCCCTCTCTCATCCCCTAAAGCGCCCATCTCTATACTGGAAGAATGCAAAGTTCCTGTAATCACGGCTGCAAAGGTAAAAAACACACTCCCCAAAGCCAAAAACATAGCATCCATGGGACCTGACAACATCCCAGGCTGCGTTCTACACAAACTACAGAATGAACTGGCACCCCACCTAAGTACCATGTTCAATCATAGCTTCACCTCAGGCTTTGTGCCCACTGAATGGCACACAGCAACGGTTATCCCACTCCACAAAGGAGTAGCCACCACAGACCCTGGGAACTACCGCCCCATCAGTCTGATGAGCCTGGTCTGCAAGGCTATGGAACGTATTATCATGGAACTTATAAACAATGATAATGGTAATTTCCAAACTCTGGACCCTACCCAGTTCAGGTTTGTAAAAGACCAGATCATGTCTTCTAAACCTGATAGACTTCTCTGAAGCTGTCACCAAAGCCGTAGATGAGGGTAAGGTGGTTCACACAGCCTATCTAGATCTCGCCAAGGCTTTCAACACCATCCCCCACTCTGGAATTATAGATAAACTCACTAAACTAGGTGTAAATCCCTATGTCACAAGATGGGTTGCCAACCGGCTCACTGACAGAACCCACACTGTGAAAGTAACAGACTCTAAATCCAACTTCAGACCACTGACAAGTGGAGTATCACAAGGTTCAGTCCTGGGTCCTCTCCTGTTTGGTATCTATTTCTCTGAAGTACAGGCTAACACAGAAGGTCTTTGGCTAACAAAGTTCGCAGATGACTGCAAACTAGGAGCCATAATCAAAGCTCCTAACAATGTGGACATCCTACAAAAGGGCCTCACTGAGACAGATGCCTGGTGTCAAAGCCATGGCCACAAGCTCAATGCCAAAAAGTGCATTGTCATCCCTTTTGGTAAAAACTCAGATGAACTACCAAATAGGTGACAGTCTACTTAACACTGAAAATGTGATAAGAGACCTTGGGACACAGGTGGACAGAAATCTCTTCTTTGATAATCACACAGCCACAGTAGTCAGGAAATCCTTCTACGTGGCACACCTCATCACAAAAGGTTTCTCATCCAGGAAAAAAGAGGTCATTGTTCCCCTCTACTCATCACTCATTAGACCCATTATAGAGTACAACGCCCCTTTTGGTATGTACCTCACAAAACATCTATAACAACTGGCAAGGCCGCAGAAATACCTCACAAAGAGGATTACCAGCCTCAAACAGATGCCCTACGCAAACAGTCTCAAAAAACTCCAGCTTTACTCTGTCGCATATCGCCTACTCAGAGATGATCACTGCCTAACATACAAAGCTATGTCAAACCCGGAGCAGTTGGACATGCTCCACTTAAAGAAATCCCAATCCCTCTGAGCTACACGCTCTAGGGACCTAAACCTTGTCACCACAATAAACAGAACATGCTGGGGATAGATTCCTGTCCCAGAGACTTACCTATCTATATCAAACAAAGCTCCTCATTAGCACTCGTCAAGAAAAATCTTGACAATTGGATGGGAGATATGAAATTCACCCCGGGGATCACTTCTATGGCTCTGTTTGACAGGGGCACAGTAAAATAATTTTCTTGGGGGGCAAAAGCCAGGGTACCGTTTGGCTAGGCTTATATAGGCCCTAGGGACCAATAGCCTAGTACCTACCTATGAAGATGGATGAGAGATCCCTTGTTTTGTGTGAGTAGGTCGACCCATGAGGTAACATGTAATGACTGCCCTTGACTAAATGCAGAAGAAGAGGGAACCAATGTTTTCTCGGCCAAAAGGGAGTCACTAAAAATATTTTGGGAGTATCTTGTTGAATTCTGAAAAAGACTTTTGGAATGAGTGGAAAGGGAGGAAACACATAAAAAACACCCCCTTCCAAGAAAAAGATAGGGCATCCACCTTCCAAACCAGAGGACCTGGTGGCACAAAAAACAGGAAGTTGTCTGTTCACAGGGGAGGCAAATAGATCTTTATGTATGAAGACTATCCCACTGGTGGACAATTTCCAGAAACACATCCCTATGAAACATCCATTTGTGGGATTAAGTTAAGTACATGCTCAGAGTGTCTGTCACAATATTTTGAATTGAAGGAATGTAAACTGCCTGAAAAGTCACTTTATACTAAAGCTAGAGTGGAAATAAAGGAAAGGGAGATATGGTTAATAAGTAACAAGAATTATTTAAAGGGCCTGACAAATGTTTAAGTATTGCAAAATAAGGGAAATCTCTCAGAACAAGAAAAGGAGCAACTGCAAAATGCTAAAAAGAAAATAAGGGATTACCTCAATAATATGCATGAGTTTAGAAAGACTGTTTTTAACCACATGTTTTTTGATGATAATCCTACAGCACAAAAACTTTTAACACAACTCAGGCAATGGAAAGAGCTGTTACCAAGCTTAGGGAGCCTATAACAAGGAAGATAAGAGATTCTGTAGGAGTATTAGAGATATTTCAGAAATATTATGAAAGTTTGTATAAAACAGAGAAGTATGGAAATCAAGAAAAGGTACAAATGGAAATGTTTATGGAAGAATAAAATATGTCAAGGTTAGGGGTAGATGAGGCTAAATTACTAACAGTTAGGATAGGAGGAGAGGAAATAAAAATGGTTATGTATAACCAATCTACAGGAAAGTCCCCAGGAATAGATGAGATTCGTGTGGAAGTTTGGAAGCTAGGGGGAAAACTGTTTTTTGTCTGTAGTAGTTAATCTGTGTTTTTTTGTGAGTTTTACTATTTTCTTAACCCTTAAATTGAGTAGCATAGTCTGATACAGGTTTGCCACATCCAGAGCTGCAGCTGCACTGTTTTTGACCCTTTGTGAGGTGTCCCAGCTACAACTTTTCCCTTAGTAGCACTTGTGTGATCACCTAGTAGTACTACTCTTAGACCTCCCACCCTTTACCCTCTTAGCTCCCTTTGGCCTCTCTCCCTCAGTTTCTGACAAATATGGCTGGACAATTTGCTTTGTCCTGCCAGTCTGGTTGATATGGGCATCCTAAGACATTGTAGCAATTGCCTCATGTACACGGTTAACCCTCTACTGCTACCACCTAAGAACACAATTTGTGAGAGATGCAATTACATTAAGATCCTAGAGTCAATGCTCTCTCCCTCACAAGCCAGTATATCTGGTACTGAGAAGGTTGTCAGCATAAACACCACACCTCAACTGCCTTCCAGACCTACACAACACCCACCCACATATGTGGAGTTCCTCAACAAAAACATAACCAAGCAAAAGAGACGTCCGAGGCAAAAACACACACAAACTCCACTGTCTACCACACCACACACAGCCCACACACCTGTGTCTCATAGCCACTAAGGCCTAAACATAAACCCAACATATTAGTCATAGGAGACTCCACTGTGAGACACACAGATGTTCCCCTCACAAGGCTGGGTAAGGGGAAAGTCTTTGTCAGGTGCCAGAATCCACCATATCACCCATGCACTCAAGTCTCTCAACAACAGGTACTGTTATGACTCTGTCATAGTCCATATTGGAGTGAATGACTTCAGATGTACCTCCCTGAACTACATGAAAACAGACATGCTAGAGCTCGGTGAATGTGTGTCCCAGGAAGGTATGTTCCTAGCCTTAAGCAGCATTCTACCGTCACCCAGAATGATGCCTCATTACAAACAGAAAATAATTGACTTTAACAATTGGCTTAGTTTCTGGAGTCACTCCAAGAGGATCCAGTACCTGACAGCTTAGGAAGACATGATTGACAAACGACAATTCTTTGCCAGAGATGCCCTGCATCTGTCTCCCTTGAGCTTCAGGCTCCTGGCAAAAGCCTATGCCTCCCCCATAATGCGTTTTTTAGGCAAAGCCATGACATCAAAACTATCAACATGAAAATTTCATCAAAAAGCAAATTAAAGGTCATGCTGCTAAACGCTATGAGTCTAAACATGTAACTGCAGTCACTAAAAGCATTCTTAACCCTGGAAGATGCTGACATTTGTCCAGTCACAGAAACCTGCTTCAAAGCTGCAGAAAGCACCCCAGCCATACTAGGTTACTCATCCTATCATACATTCAGACCCCAGACCGTGGGTAGCAAAGCAAAAGGAGGGGGAGTTGCAGTATGTATAAAAGACATACAGACCTCCAAGCTGGTTGAACAGTATGACGCACAGGAGACACTCCAGGTGCAGTTAACCATTGACAGGACCCCTATTCAAATCATAGCTAGCTACAGGCCCCCAACTTTGACTCAAGATGCCCACTCGACCTATCTGGACCTCTTCTAATTTATCAAGATTCAACCCTTTACCCTGATCCTGGGCAACTTTAAATATCCAACTATAGATTGGAAGAACTACTCATGCCAAAACACAAATGCCCAGAGATTCCTTGATTTCACCAATGCAAATGCCTTGGACCAGCTGGATGACACCCCCACAAGAGGAGAAAATATCTAGGACTTGGTATTAACCAACATGAGTAACCAATGCAATATCCCTACAGTGTCATCCTCCTTGGTAAGATCTGACCACAAAGTGGTCACGTTTGAAGTCACCATCTCCCCGACCACCCCCCAGATAGGGTCAAACAAAAAATTCTCAAAAACTGATTACAACCTCTTGAGGGAAGGTATAAACAGCTTCATAGCTCCCTCCCCCTCCATAGGAACTGGCACAAATGCCCAAATCTACACCAAAGTACTATACTAGCACTTATATAGCTACATGGAATCAGGAATACCCAACAGGACAAAACCATCCTCCTCAAGGAAGAGTAAACCTGTCTGGTGGACATCTGCAATAAATAAACTTGATAACAAAAGGGAAAAAAACTGCTGTCCAGGACCAAAAAGGAGCAGGTGCCTAATTGGAAGCAATCTTTCCTTAGTCTGAACAAGCAAATAAGAGCACTTGTAAAATCCTCCAAAGCAAATTTTGAGTCCAAACTGGCCACATCTACTAAAGACAATCATAAGGCTTTCTTCGCATATGTCCGCAAACTCAAGGGAAGCACCCAGATCTGCTCAGAACTGGTGGTCAAGGGCACCACATCCACAAACGCCATAGATATAGCCAACCTGCTGGCAGACAGGTTCAGTGAAAACTTCACCCCCCCCCTCAGTAAATCAGGACATCCCGAGCACCTGCCCCCCCCCCCCAACCTTATCTCTAAGGAGCAAGTCTTCACTACCCTCTCAAGGCAAAAAATACAGCCTCCATGGGACCAGATAACATTGCAGGCTGCATCCTACATGAACTCAGACAGGAACTTGCAGCACCATTAGGCACCCTATTCAACCAAAGCCTGAGTACTGGAGGAAAGCCACTTTCATCCCTTTGCACAAAAGTGGAGTGCCCACAAATCCAGGAAATTATAGACCCATCAGCCTAACTAGCCTGATCTCAGATAAAAAGAAAGTGGGTGCACACCACGGTAGAACACAAACACTTTAATGAAACAAGAATGCTAAAGCAGTGGTAAGCGCTTTCACTACCATCAAGGTAGCTTCATCAGACCTAATCTTCTTAGAGCTTACCACTGCTTTAGCATTCTTGTTTCATTAAAATGTTGGCATTCTACCGTGATGTGCACCCAGTTTCTTTTTATCTGACTTTGAGATTCTGCTTGAGAGTGCACTTTATCAACCAAGGTTCTTTTTTCCTATACATAATTAGCCTGATCTGCAAGGCCATGGAGTAGATTATCATGGACCTCATTAACAAGGACATTGGCAACGTCCAAACACTTGATCCCACACAGTCTGGTTTTGTCAAGGGGAGGTCATGCCTGCTAAATTTGGTCGACTTCTTTGAGACAGTTACCAAAGTCACGGATGAGGGGAAGACGGTGCACACTGCTTACTTTGACCTGGCTAAAGCCTTCGATACTATTCCCCCACTCGGGTATACTAGATAAACTCTTTCAACTAGGCATCAATCCGTATGTTACCAGATGGTAGAAGCTTTCTACATGGCCCACCTCACTAGTCTGTCAAGGGTATCTCATCTAGGAACAAAGAGGTCATAACATCCCTGTATTCTTAAAAAAAGTCAGAAACCATACACTGTGAAACAGTAGGAAACACTTCCAACATACAAGAAGAATAAAAACAGCTTGGACTAAAGAGTTTGGCTGACTGGTAGTGTTTCCTACTGCTTCACAGTGTAAGTTGGAAGAATAAAAACAGCTTGGACTGAAGAGTTTGGCTGACTGGTAGTGTTTCCTACTGCTTCACAGTGTAAGTTGGAAGAATAAAAACAGCTTGGACTGAAGAGTTTGGCTGACTGGAAGTGTTTCCTACTGCTTCACAGTATATGGTTTCGGACTTTTTTTAGTTATATTTTACACTGTGGTTACTTTTGTTTTTTTATTTATCCCTGTATTCTTCCCTTATAATATTGAGTAAAATGCCCCTTTCGGCATGTACCTCACAAATCACATGCATCACCTGGACAGACCACAGAGGTTCCTCAACAGGAGAATCCAGAGCTTCAAACATCTAACCTACACAGAGAGGCTAATGGCCCTGTCCCTCTATTCAGCTCCTACAGACTCCTCAAGAGGTGCCCTTTGCCTGTCATACAAAGCAATCTCAGACCTCGCCTTGATGGGACTGCTGCATATCTGCAAGTCAAGCTCCACTCGAGTAACCCACACACACAACCTCAGCCTGGTCCGTGACATCACTAGGACTTGTTGGCAGGATAGATTTGTGTCCCAGAGAATCCCTCTTCTGTGGTATAGACTCCCACTCCACGTCAAGCAGAGTACCTCATTAATGCTTTTTAAGCGCAACATGGATAACTGGATGGAGAACAGAAAATACACCCCTGGGATTCCACCTGTGTCCCTGCTGGACAGGGGCATCGGGTGCTGACTTGTCGGAATATGGGCTAAATTCTTGGCTAGGCTTGTAAGGGCCAATGGCCTAGTAACTTCCTATGATGCTATGATAAAGATCTGGAAGGTTTTGTTTAACAGTATTTTAAGAGGAGGAGAAGTACCAACATCCTGGAAGAAAATGGTGGTAGCTCTCTCATACCTAAAGAAGGTAAAGATCCCTCGGCTCCAGCTTCATACAGTCCCATTTTAATACTAAACCATGATTATATAGTGTTTATGTCTATAATGGCTAAAAAAATGGCAAGAGTGATACCAAAATTGATATATGTGGATCAGTGTGGTTTTGTGGAGGGGAGGCAAACATTTGACAACATTAATAGAACACTGATGATCCAGAGGGAAGCAGAATGTAAGAAAATACCACTGTTACTGGTGGGTCTTGATGCACTGAAAGCATCTGACAGAGTAGACTGGGACTTCATGTGCTGGGCAATGGAAGCATTTACTTTCCCTGATACAATTATAAGGCTGATTAGGGGTATATATGAGGGATCAGGGCAAAATTAAAAGTGGGTGGGGTCCTCTCTGATAATTTCTGCTTGAGTATAGGAACCAGGCAGGGGTGTCCTAATTCTCCTTTGTTATTTGCATTATATTTACAACCACTGACTAAGAAAATAAGGGCTTCAGAAATTCAACCACATAAGTGGTAGGACAGTCAAGAAAAACTGGGTCTATTTACATATGATATTATTTATACATAACAAAACCACAAAAGGACATTACAGTTTTGTGGAATATTTTTAAGACGGTTTCATCTTTTCAGGAAACAAAATTAATGAAGCTAACACAAAGTCGATAGCAGTAAATTATGTACCCACACATGAATTGGTCCAACAATATCCATATTTATGGGGACATGATAGAATGAAGTATTTAGGAGTGTAGATTAGAAATGACTCTGTTGTGGCAGCTAAGGATATGTGGGAAGAGACTAAACAAAAGATAATACAAAAATTGAGAAACTGGAGGTTTTGTTATATGGATAGTAAGATACAAGCAATTCAATTGTTTTTAGTCTTTTTAATCTTATACACAGGTCAGGCATATTTTTATCAACCAGAGAAGCTGTGGATAATAACTGAAAATGAGCTGAAGGATTTTATCTGGGAGGGGAAGATGGCAAGTATCAAGTGGGATATGCTGATTCTTCCATTAGAATAAGGTGGACTAGGATTACCCAATTTGAGGGGGTATTTTAGAGCAACACTGTTAAGGCTTTTACATATAACACAAGCAGAAAATTATAATTTAAAGTGGAAATGGATGATGATGACACGGGGGGAACTCAAGACACAAGGAGAAACTGAGATTTCAACTGCAGACTTTTAAAGAGAATGACAACACTCATACCGAATATTATATTCATAAAATAGCAGGGAGTATTTTAAGAACTAAATCAACATGGGAATGGAGAAAAGAGTTCTGCCGATAGGGATGAATGCAGTTAGGGATGCAGACAATAGGCAAGAGGGGGGTGGAATTTATTGGAGAAAACTGACAAAGGAACCAAGGTATTGAGAGCAAATAACTAGAAAGGGAAAGGTAATAGAATGGGAAGATGCCAAGAATTTATTTGGACTGCAGGTTAGAGATTGCCTTCCCTATCAAGGATTGATATCAGAGTATAGGCAAACAGAAAGAAATGGGGGGGGGGGTCTCAAACGAAAGACCAGCACAGGCAGAGTTAACAGAATCTAGAACAGAAGCTACTGTTAAAAAAAGAATAATTAGTACAGCATATAAAGTATTGCATGATAACTATAAGAATCAAGGACTGATATTGAAGTATAGGCAAAGAGAAAGAAATAGGGGGCTCCTAAATGAGAGACCAGCACTGGTAAAGTTTCTAATAGAATCTAGAACAGAAGCTGCCATAAAAAAAAGGAATAATTAGTAAAGCGTATAAAATATTGCATGATAATTATAAGAATCTATCAGAGGAGCTTAGAAAGGATTGGGAATAGACACTGGATACACAATTCGCAAACAGACAATGGGGGGATATATGTACATCTCCCAAATATGCAACAAAGTTGGACGGCACAGTGGTGCAGAGGTAGTGTTTTTGCCTTACAGCAAGAGGTTCTCCAGTTTGATTCTAAGCTGGAGCACCTTCTGTGCGGAATCTGCATGTCTTCCCTGCATTTGTGTGGGTTTCCTCCGGGTGCTGTGGTTTCCTCTCACGTTACAAAGACGTGCGTCTGGAGCATTTCTCCCCGGGCCTCTGCTGAAAATTGGCTTCATTCCAAGTCGGACTTTCCCCGTAAACAAATGTTAAAATAAATAAAAGGGGTCTGTATTACAAGATCGAAACATCAGGCAGTTGAATACATAAAGCTCAATCTATAAATATCGAAAGCTGAAAACCGCGAACAGCCATTTCCACAAAATTATCGTCAGGGAAAAAATTTGCTTGGCCGTTAGCGGAGTTGGTATATTTAGTTAGGGAGGGTGTGGGGGGCACAGGTCCCCACTTGATTTGGGTTTAATTTTTTTTAATACGGCCAAGCAAAATCTTTGTGTGTGTGGAAGTGGCCGTTCACGGTTGTTAACTTTCAATATTTACAGATCGAGCTTTAGGTATTCAACTACCTGAAGTTTCGATCTTGTAATATAAACCCAAATAAAAGTCTAGAGGACTTACGATCTTTGCCTGGAAGTTTTTACATAGGTACTTTTTATACCCCAAGTAGACTCCAAAGAATTTTTCCTCAGGTGGATAGCAAATGTTGGAGGTGTAATGGGGAAGGAAGAGGTGGTTGGGAACAAGTTTCTTACAA
This sequence comes from Protopterus annectens, assembly GCF_019279795.1. Taxonomy (NCBI): domain Eukaryota; kingdom Metazoa; phylum Chordata; order Ceratodontiformes; family Protopteridae; genus Protopterus; species Protopterus annectens. The sequence goes on along the minus strand of NC_056729.1, from coordinate 1,563,848,089 downwards.
GTATAATGAGTTGGCAGACTTTACAGATCCCCTGCGGACCGCTCTTTTGCAGATGTTGGGTGAGCATTTTTCGAGCTATGATACAAAATTGGAATTGCCTAGACATACCAAAGCTTTGCTGAATCAAATCATCGTGGCTGCCAAAAAAGCAATTACTAGCAAATGGAAATCAAAGTATGCAGAGAAGGAACACGGTTTGAAAGAAGGCAGGATTTGAATGAGCTGTATAATGCTTAACTGAAAATGACTGGTTAGATTATAAGTGATGTATGTTTGCAACTACAGGTGTTTCAATGTCTGCATAATGTTTGCAACTAAAGTGGTGTCAATGTTTGTTTTTCATTTATATAAACATAAGATTGCCTATGTCATATCTGGCAATTTAATAGAGATAATTTTTTGTAAAAAAAAAAAAAACAGTCACTTGATACTGGACAGCCAGATCCCACATCAGACATGCCAACCGGCAAAGAAGATAAGATCTCATTCCCCTCTGTTTGTTTACATACTACATCACTGTAGTATTGTCTGTAAATACCTTGAGAGGTCCTGGTGATAAAAGAGGATGAAAAGCCTGAAGCACCAGCGGAAGTGCTCTCATTCGTTGACATCAATGTGCTCTTTCTGCTGAAGAGGTGACCAAACCACATGCAACTTTAGGAAGCCAAAGGTTATTCCCCATCCCACATCTGATACATCTGTGAACAGTTCCTGAGAGGGAAGAGGGGATGAAAGGGGAGCCCTGGGTTTAGCGACAACTGATAGATCGACCAGTGAAGTTCCTTCTTGTGACAAGGAAGAAAAGGAACTACAAAGTCTAGGGAATGTGGACGTTGAAGTTAAACTGACCTCAGAAAATGGTGAAACTTTCTTATGTGGAGCATAGGGATTGTGGATGCCATGAATCCCAGAGCTCTTAGAAACTCCCAGGCTCTGACAGAGGCTAGAGGAAGAATATTTTGAAAGAAGGATACGAGTGTCAAGACCTTCGGAGTAGGCAGAGATACCAGCAAAGGCACCATCTGAATCCTGCACCCCAGAAAAACATGGTCCTGAGAAGAATTCAGAAAAGACTTTTTGAAGTTTATTCTGAACCCCAGGCTTTGAAGAAAGGACATGTTAAAATGAAGATTTTTTAACAGGATCTCTGGAGAGGATGCCTGAAACAGGTCGTCGTCCATGTACGGAAATACTTGGGTCCCCTGAATCCTGCAAAAAACAATCAAAGGAGCTTATTTTTAATCTGGCAAAACTAGCAATCTTTCCCTTCCAATGTAGCCACCCAGATCTTCAGATGATCAATTACCTCCATCAGGACCCTTAGTCCAAACAATATATCTATAGTGCATAGCATAGCTTCTCTTTCATTGCCCCATAACCTTGCACATTTTTGTCTTTCACCCCAAAATAAGAATTCAGACGGAAATTAAAAAAATAAAACTTTGTAAAATATGCAGAGTGTACCTGCTTCCATATCCCAAATATTAGCTAAGCTAACCACTACTTTAACAAGGATAACCTACAATTGGTCATTTCTTTGACATACAATACAGCTGAGCTATAGTATGTTCCCTGAAATCAAACACACATCCCCAAACCCTTCCTTATTTTCTTCTAAAGCTTTTGTAAATGCTGTATACAGTTTCTTTAAGTAGTATTTTCAATCACTTTAATGTTCTACACCATTCTACTTTGTTCATCAGATATGTCCTGAAACACATCCTCATGCTATAACTATATTAAGTTACAACACTAAACTGAACTATGGTAGTATACTGATTTGTGTAACATCTTGATAAACTTCTTAATCCTTCTTTGCATGGACAGTGCAGCCTCTGTTGTCAAAACTTCAAATAATAAATGCTCTATTCAATGTATGTGTTATATTGGGGTTCCTATCAGCAGACCGAAGATGCATGTTTTCGAATATGTCTTGGTCGAACTGACAAAACCGAAGCGGCATGTAAGCGAATTCTTTCCCTGGGAAATTAATCTCATGTTTTAATGTGTCTACTTTTTTTTTGTTGGAACAGCGATTTTTTTCCCCCTTGGAAAAAAAATCTCTGTTCTGACTGTTTGATTTTGTAAGCTTTCGCTTACATGGGGTTGATTAATCACCGTTCGCTTACCTAAGCATTCGGTGATCTAATATAGGCCCTTATATTGCATTACCTCCAGGTCTGTCAAGTGTTCAGATCTTTTGCACTCAGAAGGCTGACCTGAAAATAGTCTAGCTGGATCGTGCTCTAAACTTTGGAAAAAAAACTTAAATACATAGAAGTACGCCTTCTCTCTTCTAATTTATGACTGCATATGAAGTATGCACATAAAACACTGTGCACGAGTGTGTTTCTAAATGTTAAACCCGAGTACATTATTTCAGGAGTAAATCAATGTGGAGTTATTTACTGCCTAAGTATGCATTATTCATTACTAACTACAGTTATACCTGTATATATTTCAGGTGTATGTCGGTATGCACTGTGTTTTACTGCCCCTGCATGCATTATTCATTACTGTCACTTCCTGACCCGTTTCTTTGAAACTAGATGAATGCTACTTTAAACACTGTCTTATGAATGTTCAGTACTTCTTCCTCAGCTGTTACTTCACCTTTGGCCTGGGCTGTGACTGAAATGGATCAACTGCACGTCAGTTTTACCAACTTACTTAAACAAGCAAATAACAAGAATAATCATAATCATAATGATGATGATGATAATGATAATAACAATAATAATAATGCATATAATTTAACTGCAATCAACAGACATCCTCTTGAAAGACTGACATTTTTATTAATTTCATATGTGGTTACCAAAAAAGTAAAGTTGTGTAAGTAAAATTGCCATAACAGTAGATGTTCAAATGATCACTGCTGCAGTAGCCTTAGCTATATGGTTTACATCCTGCCACGTTTCAGGGTACATTCCATGTGCGCAAACAGTCAGGTAGCTTGAGTTGAGCTAATTAAAAGACAAGTTTGTGTGCCAAGCCCTTCAGTGCTTTTCTTCCAAAAGAGAGAATGAGGTTGAGCCCTGAAAGAACAATGCAGAAACAAGAATAAATAAATGTCCACACCCTGGCATAAAACAAGCTCACCAAAAACAAGGCGAGTGGTAAAGGGAGAGAGCGACTATTGTGCAAGTGATCATTCAAACATCTAGTGTTATGGTAAGATTACTTACACAATTGTATTACGTTCATCTTACTGATTACTGCTGCAGTAGCTTTAGCTATATGGCAGATCACCTTAGCTTACTATATATCTGGCAGATGGAAAAAGAGTCCAGAAGCCCTGGAGAATGGTCCTAGCAAAACGTGACCAGACCTACAGAATTAATCAAGTTTACAGTGCTTTGTAAAAGTATGCAGAGAGGGACAAGTAGTAGCTTCTAGAATCCAACCCTTTCCAAAAAGCCATAGATAAAAACATGGCCCTGGTAGAGTGGGCCTTGACCCTGCCTTAGATAGTTTTGTATTGTGTGTATAAGTACACAATAATGCATGACAGGGTGTGTGTTAATGTGTAATTAACACCGACCCAGAGATGTTATGAAGCCCGATACCATGGCAGAGGGCTCTACACAGCTGGAAGGGCATTAATTACACATTAACACACCATGTAAAGCATTTTTACACTTAGAGAATGGGCTCTCTGTAAAATTCCTATATCTTACTTGCTTATTTTTTTTTAAGTACTATATTATTTTTTATATCTATATATTTTTGATGTAAAATAGTTCCTCCGCTCAATGTTTCAAACTTTCTGTAGTATTTGTTAATGGTGTTGGGAGGAAGCATTTTATATCAAAAATATTTAAAAAAAAATAATAAAGTACTTAAAAAATAAATAAATAAATAAAAAAAAAAGTAAGTAAGTAAAGCACAACAATTTACAGAGCCCACTATCTTTCTGTCATACACAGTCTCTTCTGCTTTCACACTCACCATATATAAATACACACGCAGTCTACCCTGGTTTCATACTCGCATTCACTCACACAAGTATAACTCTCAACCTCTTAATACAAAAAATCTGGACAAAGCCAAAAATAATCAGGTGACAAAGCGCCAATAGGGACAATTTGTAAATATTGCTCTTATAAACTTAGAAAGTTGCTAGAATAAAGGTCTTGAATTTTCTGAAAGATATAAAGCCTGAAACTCAAATGCCTGTCATTATTTAGAGAATTCACTCCTCACTGATTTGCCACAAAACTTCAGAAAACCACAAATTTTATGAGGAACAGACAAAAAATATGTGGGAAAAATATGGACATTCTGTGAAAATGTGGACAGCTGAGAGCCATGCACATAAGACCTCTCTCTCAATCTCACACACAGTACCGTCTGCTTTCATACATAGGTTCATAGGTTCATAGGTTCATACTAGGCTATCTGCCCGAGGGCATTTACAAGCCTAGCCCATAGTTTTGTGGCTTACGCCACCCCTTTAGTATGGGGAACTATACCCATTATTTTGCTGTGCCTCTGTCGAGCAGTGACACTGAGGTAATCCCTGGGGTATATCTCCGATCTCCCATCCATTGGTCAAGATTTCTCTTGAACAAGGCCAGCGAGGTGCTCTGCCTCACATATACCGGGATTTTATTCCACAGCATAGGGAGTTGCATGCATTCACTCACACCAGTTCGCTCTCACTCTCTCTTGGTCTCTCACATACACAGTCTCCTCTGCTTGCATACATGCATTCATTCACACAACATTGTTCTCACTCTCTCTTGGTCTCTCACATACACAGTCTCCTCTGCTTGCATACATGCATTCATTCACACAACATTGTTCTCACTCTCTCTCTCACATACACAGTCTCCTCTGCTTGCATACATGCATTCATTCACACAACATTGTTCTCACTCACTCTTGGTCTCTCACATACACAGTCTCCTCTGCTTGCATACATGCATTCATTCACACAACATTGTTCTCACTCTCTCTTGGTCTCTCACATACACAGTCTCCCCTGCTGTCATACACACATTCACTAACACAAGATCACTCTCACTCTCTATCTCTCTCACACAGTCTCTTCTGCTTTCATATATGCTTTCACTCACGAGATTGCTCTCACCCATAATCTCACACACACACAGTCTTCTTCTGTTTTCATATACCCATTCACTCACATACGCAGATAGAAACATCAACACACACACACATACACACACTCCATATATATACTTTTTTTTCTGTTTATTTTTGTTTTACACTCGCTAAACAGCAAAAGCACTCCTTAGCGAGTGTAAAGTAATGGCAGCCATTAGGATTTTTTTGCAATCCGAGCTCCAGAGCAGTTTGATATGCTGCCATGAAGTGTCAGACTCGTTTTTCAGTGGGCATTACTTGTACATTTATACCCATACCCTGCTGTTTGTTCTCCAGTCAGGGTGATGATGTACAGTTTGCCCATTGTCTAACAAAAGGTAATAGCCTTAGACAACCATCTGCAAATAGTCTGTTTCAACACATATCGTCCCTTCTTCTTAGCTTCACAAGAAATGAACAATTGCTCTGAAGATCTGAAAGATTTAATTCTGTCAATCTGTCAAGATAGTACCAGTGTTGTCTGTGAAATCCAAGGTATGGAGTAGCCTTTCTCCCTCGTTTTCAGATTCAGGAAAGAAATACTCTGACTTACAGTAAACCTGGATACCATTTTATAGGTTCATAGGTTCTTAGGTGTTCACTAAGCTAACCACCACAAGAGCTTTTTTAAGCCTAGCCATGCATCCCAAATCTCTGACAAGTTCTGATACCCTTGATAAGTGTAAGCATGCGCCTGGGAGAGGAACCATTTTCAGGTTACCTATTTGCATTAGAGACATAGGTGCCAAGCCAGGGATGAATTTCCTGTTTCCCATCCAATTGTCCAAGTTGCAACTGAATTGGGTTAGGGAGGAACAATGCTTCACATTGATGGGGAGCCTGTTCCATAGATGGGGTAGTCTCTGGGACACATACCTATCTCTCCAGTAGGTCCTACTTGTATCACAGGGAAGGTTTACGTTTTTAGAATGGGTAATTCTGGTACTGTTTGTTTCGTGGATATGCAGGAGGTCCATCAGAGTGGGGTCTGACAATGCCATGTATGCCAGGCATAGATCTCCCCTCATGAGCATATAGGAGACAGAATACAGGGTTAGGGCCTTGAGCTGGTCTGCATAGAACATATTACTTACGCCCCGTATTATTTTAGTGAGGTACCTCTGTGGAAGTTCCAGTTGTTGGATATGCCTGATTAGTAACAAATGAAGCAGAAGGCAAAAGTGAACACCACAAGTACCAAAATGTAGTTTTAATTGAGCGCTTTTGTCTCAAAATGCAAGACTTCCTCAGAACAAGTGAAAATGGTAAAAACATTGTAATATATACACACACTCATACCTACTAATTAATACCTACTAATTAACTGAACACTGATCACACACACACTTAACTAATTAGTTTCTAGATAGACAAATAAAACTAATATCATACCCTATCAATAACATCCAAATAGAAAGACATAAATATGAAATTTAAACCATATCAAACTTCCCTAGAATAATGCCAACATAAACATAATAATTGACCTTCATTATAAATATATAAAAAACTAGACATAAAAAGCAGCTTTCAATTTCAACAAAGGACATATGAAAAATCTGTCATTAAATCGAGGATGAATACAAGCATTCATCCTGATCTGCCATTTTAAGTCTAAAAATTCAAGATAATCAGAAGGACCCTCACACTGCCATAGGTCAACATTGTCAATAACACAAAATTTGAATGAATGATTTGGATGATCCCTAATGTGCCTAAAGAGGGTATTATTTTCATTTTTATTAGAGATGTCATAAGTATGTTGATAGACTCTGTTTAATATCTTGGTCTTACCTATGTAAAACCCATCACGTGCTTGGCACAAGGCAACATAAACTACCCCTTTAGAATAACAGAAATATTTCTTCTTTGGTTTTAATATACCAAAATGTCTAATTTTTATCTGTTTTGCATCTACCATAAATTTACATTGAGGGCATCTACCACATTTAAAACTACCGCCTCCAGTCGAGATTGTAGGAGCTCTCTCCAACATACCTTTAAAGAGGTTTTCTTTTTTATACACAATGGTAGGAGTATTACCTACCAAATTAAATAACTCAAGGTCAAGTGTAAAAACATTCCAGTGTTTTAAATAGTATTACGAATGTCAAAAAAAAATGATGGAAAATGGTAGTACTAATGCCCTCTCAAACTTGTTAACATTTTCAGGGGGGACACTTTGCCCCAAACCTGCCTTATTACCCAAAAGTGTACAATAAACACCATCAAACCTTTTGTTTTTCACTTCTTCCATGATCTTTTTAACACATTGTTCAGGATAGCCCCTTTTAGTTAACATACCCAATAACGTCACACATTCATCAGAAAATTTATCATTTTCTGATACCATTCTGGCTAATCTCACATAATGCCCTTTTACTAGGGTCTTCTTTTGGTGTATGGGATGCCAGCTGTCAAAATGCAAAAGCATATTGGAATAAGATGGGCTTCCTGTACAACAAGGACACAAAAGCTTTCTACAATAATCCTTTTTTAAGCTAACATCTAGGTAATTAAGTGCATCTTCATCGACACTCATGGTAAACCTCAAAAACGGGGTAGTAGAGTTCAAATATTCGAAAAAGGCATCCAATTGGTCCCTCCCTTCCTTCCACAATAGGACTCTGTCATCAATGTAACGACCATAAATTACCCTAGAGTCTCTAAAAGAGGAATTCAGGACAAATAGGTCTTCTCACTGGGCCAATACTATGTTGGCAAACACTGGTGCACAACAGGCACCCATGACAACACCTTGTGTTTGCCTAAAAAGTTGCTCTTGAAAAATTACTTAAAACGAGTTCCATACATGTCCTAAATGTGGGAATAGTGTTATGATCCAAATCTGTGTTATTAAACAAGTACTCATAGAACCCTCAATTAATTGATCATGTGGGATCACAGAAAAAAGGTCACAAATGTCAATAGTAACTATTTATAACCTGTCTTCATATAAGTCCTGACTAATCTTGGATAAAAAATCCCATGAATCTTTAAATAGGAAGGGTCTATGTTGTAAAACATGTTTAACCCTGGAATCAATAAATTTAGCCAAATAAAGTCTTGGATGGCTTAGCGTCAACAATCGGGCGAATTGGTGGATTATTAATACGTTTATGAATCTTGGGGATTCCAAAAATAGTCGGAATCCTAGGATATGGTGTAGCCAAAAAAGCATGTTCTTCCAAGGGGATCTGTCCATTTAACATAAGTTCATCAACCACCAAATCAATATTCCTATAAGCGATAAAACAAACTGTTATAACTGAGACAGCAACCAGGAAAATAGGCACTATGGCATGACAAAGCACGAGAATGACCCAGGTTTAAAAAATTTATTTTGAAGCTCTTTTCGTTTGCTGAAATATGCAAACCTCTTCAGAAACCACATTAATCATTTACAAGCATATAAATACACACAGACAATCACTGATAAACCAATCACAACTCATCAAGAGTATAATTAATTAGTTCGTTAAGTGTCTACTCTCTTAAAAATACCAGCCCTACCTAACCATTAGCAGCATAATAGAATACTAAGGTGAAATACTAAAATACCAAAGTACAGAAATATAAAGATACAAAAATACAATGCTACACGATGGCAGCATAATGAAACTAATCGCATAAACATACCAATACTAGAAAATAAAACCAAAATAAAATAGATTAAGATAAAAATAAAAAATCATAATTCTAACATAGGGTCAATGCCTAAGGCTCTTCAATTTAAGAATGCTACTTATTGAGCATGTAATGTCAAAGCTGTAATTACTGTAAATTTGTGGACAACATACACTCGGTAACAGTGGGCTGGTTCTACATTAGATTAAAATCTAGGTTCAATTCTAACTCAAAAATGGTTGTTTATTTAGCAACTTGCCAGCACTGTCCTGCCCAAACACTCTAGCCCAAAAGTTCCTGGAATTCATAAACTCAAATGCCATGGAACAACTAGTCACCATCCCCACAAGAGGAGAAAACATACTTGATCTCATCATCACGAACATGGGAGCACAATGTTCAGCACCGGAAGTATACCCCTCACTGGTGAGATCAGATCACAAACTAATCTCGCTGGAGGTCCTCATCCCACCCCCACCTGAAATAAAAAAGACCACAGTAAAGAACTTCTCGAAAGCCGACTTCACACTTCTAAAGACTAGTGTGGTCTCCTTTAAGGCCCCCGAGCCGGCGGAGAACAGTACTCAAGCCGCTGAATCACTTACAAATGCCTTCTACCAGCACCTGCAGGACTGCATGGATAAGGCAATCCCAAGCAAAACAAAGACTCTTTGTACCAAAGGCAAGCGTCCAGTCTGGTGGACCCCAGCCATAAACAAACTCTACAACAAAAGGAGGAAGCTACTACAAGATAGAGCAAAATCCTTAAAAGGTAAGACACCTTTGATCACTATAAGTAAGAAACTAAGAGCTCTCATAAAATCATCCAAAGCAAATTTTGAGAGAAAAATAGCTAAAGACTCAAAAGACAATCATAAGGCCTTCTTTAGCTATGTTAGAAACCTGGGAGGAAACTCCCAGATATGCTCAGAACTAGTTCAAAATGATGTGAAGATTACTGATCCTACAGACATTGCCAACATACTGGCTGACAGGTTCAGTGCAAACTTCTCTCCCCCAAAAGGAGAGATATCAATACCAAACTATTGCAGCCCCCCAAACATCTCTAACGCCCAAGTGAGAACTGCTCTCTCCAAAGCAAAAAACACAGCATCCATGGGACCTGATGGTGTCCCCGGCTGTGTGCTCCACGAACTCAACGAGGAATTAAACCCACAGCTAAGACAGCTGTTTAATCATAGTCTCATCTCTGGATACGTACCCAGGGAGTGGCGCACTGCAACTGTGGTCCCACTTCACAAAGGCGGTGCCTACACCGACCCTGGAAATTACCGGCCCATTAGCTTGACAAGCCTTTTCTGCAAAGCCATGGAGAGGATCCTAATGGACCTCATAAATAAAGACATAGGGAATTTGCAGACTTTGGATCCAACCCAGTTTGGCTTTGTCAAAGGCAGATCATGCCTTTTAAACTTGGTTGACTTTTTCGAAACAGTCACCAAAGCCATTGATGAGGGAAAGGTAGTCCATACAGCCTACCTCGATCTGGCGAAGGCCTTCGATACAATACCCCACTCGGGTATCATTGAAAAACTCATCAGCTTAAATGTTAACCCATACATCACAAGATGGGTTGCAAACTGGCTGAGTGACAGAACCCACAGGGTCAGAGTTGCTGGCGCCATGTCAGACTCAAAGCCTGTCACAAGTGGTGTCCCACAGGGCTCAGTCCTGGGCCCACTCTTGTTTGGCATCTACTTTTCCGAAGTACAAGCAAACACAGGAGGGTTATGGCTGACAAAGTTTGCAGATGACTGCAAACTGGGCGCCGTAGTCGAAAACACATCTGACACAGATATCCTCCAGAAGGGTCTCACAGAAACGGATAACTGGTGCCAGAGCCATGGCTTAAAGTTAAATGCCAAAAAATGCATAGTCATACCCTTCGGGAAAAACAAGGTTACCCCTAGCTACCATATAGGTGGCAATCCACTGAGCACAGAAGAAGTTATCAGGGACCTGGGGACCCAGGTTGACAGTAGCTTGTCATTTGACACCCATGTAGCTAAAGTAGTTAGGAAAACCTTCTACATTGCCCACCTTATCATGAAGGGATTCACATCTAGATCAAGGGAGGTCATAGTCTCCCTATACTCATCACTCATCAGACCAATGATTGAGTACAATGCCCCATTCGAATGTATCTGACCCGACACTTGCAGCAGCTGGAGAGGCCACAAAAGTTCCTCACCAAAAGGATAAAGGGTCTCAAAAATCTGTCCTATGCTGCCCGACTGAAAGAACTCCAGCTCTATTCAGTCGCTTACCGCTTGCTCAGAGGTGACCTTTGCCTGACATACAAGGCCATGTCAAACCCAGATTTGATGAATATGCTTCACCTCAAAAAATCTAGATCCGTCAGAGCCACAAGGGCGGGAGACTTAAACCTCAATACGGCTATTAATAGGACGTGCTGGAGGGATAGATCCATCACCCAAAGACTCCCTATGCTGTGGAACAAAATCCCGGTATATGTGAGGCAGAGCACCTCGCTGGCCTTGTTCAAGAGAAATCTTGACCAATGGATGGGAGATCGCAGATATACCCCAGGGATTACCTCAGTGTCACTGCTCGACAGAGGCACAGCAAAATAATGGGTATAGTTCCCCATACTAAAGGGGTGGCGTAAGCCACAAAACTATGGGCTAGGCTTGTAAATGCCCTCGGGCAGATAGCCTAGTATGAACCTATGAACCTATTTTACGTAGGTAAAACGGAGCGTAGACTCCGTGAAAGGATCTACGAACACCAGTATGCTACTTATAAAAATAAGCAGGACAGTGCTTTGGCTAAACATATCCAGCTTTATATGAACCACAGATTTAAATTTTCTGCTATTGATCAGGTGAATACAGATGTAAGGGGAGGTCCAGCACCCTTATGGTTGGAAGAGTTAGAATTAGCCTGGCAGATTAAACTAAATGCTTATAATCACCCTGGGCTAAATGAAACATGCTCAATAAGTAGCATTCTTAAATTAAAGAGCCTTAGGCGTTGACCCTATGTTAGAATTATGATTTTATATTTTTATCTTAATCTATTTTATTTTGTTTTATTTTCTCGTATTGGTATGTTTATGTGATTAGTTTCATTATGCTGCCAATGTGTAGCATTGTATTTTTGTATCTTTGTATTTCTGTACTTTGGTATTTTAGTATTTCACCTTAGTATTCTATTATGCTGCTAATGGTTAGGTAGGGCTGGTGTTTTTAAGAGAATAGTCACTTAACTAACTAATTAATTATACTCTTGATGAGTTGTGATTGGTTTATCAGTGATTGTCTGTGTGTATTTATATGCTTGTAAATGATTAATGTGGTTTCTGAAGAAGTTTGCGTATTTCAGCAAACGAAAAGCGCTTCAAAATAAATTTTTTAAACCTGGGTCATTCTCGTGCTTTGTCGTGCCATAGTGCCTATTTCCCTGGTTCCTATAAGCGATGTTAAGCTCATTCCAAGATATCTCTATATAGGTATCACTATACAGGATCTCTAACATTCTACTAATGTAATCATTGGTGTCCATGATTACTAATTTACTAGTTACCAAATAGTTGAGACAAGACGTAACATGGGGAAATGAAAACAGCAACTTTGGAGATAATGTAAGAATGTTGGATACGTAAATTGATAAATTTCGACGGCTTGTTTTTCAATACAAGAAACTGCAACTTGAAAACTGTTATTTAGGTGTGTCTCCGGCACGAACATGTACCTAAAGGACTGCGGATGTGGAGATACCCCAAAGGACTTATTAAAGATTCACCCTTACATCGTGAACTGATTATTTTATTTAACAAGCAAGTTTGTGAGCTGCTTAAAGTTCTAACTGCTGATAATGCTTCCAAAATGTCTAGTCTTAATTCTGAGATATGTAAGCTTGACATAGCATTAGAAATGACCTGTTGTTTTGTTCATAAGATTAATGAATTTAAAGCTGTTGTAGATAGTGTGGATAAATCTGTTTCTAAATTAAAAATTAGAAAAGATAAGAAGTTGGTCAGGGACAAGAAGGATTATGACAATGGGCAAGCTTACCCTGACCTACCTTTGGAGCAACAAAGTACCCAAGTAGAGGTAATATTTAACAATGAGACAGATTTCGAAATGGACAAACAGGACAATGGCCATAACAGTGATAATCACCCTTTAGGGAACCCAGCTCTGAGGAAGTTACAGAGACTAATGAATCAGAGGAATGGTCAACAACGCAATTTGAACCAAGATATGTATACACAACAATACTACCAGAGAGGGAGGAGAGGGGGACAGAATCAACCTTACTACAGGAGGAATTAAATGTGAATGGTCATACTGAAATTAGCCAAATGTGTACTATTGCGAGTAATGTTGAGAATGATTTTAAAATATACAACTTAAGTCAGGCCCTTGTCACTACCGCCTAGGTGAATTTGTTTGAGAGAGGGTTGAATTTTGTTCCAGCTAAGAAGGCCAATTTGGTTGAGAGTATCCTGCAGTTAACATTTAGCAGGAAGCTCAATTTAGGCTTACATTTCAAAAATTCAAGAAGTGTGGCACCTCCTATTGATAATTTCCCATGGTAGGAATATTTGAAAAATTATGTGAATTAGATATTAGGGAAAATATTCATAAGACATCTTCACATGATAGTAACAACTTGACCAAGGATGAAATAAAATTACTACAACATATTTCTATGAATAAATCCATCAGAGTAATGAAGCCGGACAAGGGCGGGGGATTAGTAATCATGGACACCAATGATTACATTAGTAGAATGTTAGAGATCCTGTATAGTGATACCTGTACAGAGATATCTCGGAATGAGCTTAACATTACTTACAGGAATACTGATTTGGTGATCGATGAACTTATGTTAAAAGGATAGATCACCTTGGAAGAACATGTTTTTTTGGCTACACCATATCCTAGGATTCGAACTATTTTCGGAATCCCCAAGATTCATAAATGAATTAATAATCCACCACTTCACCCGATTGCTGACGCTAAGGCGTCCAAGACTTTTTGTCTGGCTAAATTTACTGATTCCTAGGTTAAAAACATTTTACAACACAGACCCTTCCTATTTAAAGATTCACGGGATTTTTTATCCATGATTAGTCAGGACTTATACAAAGACAGGTTATTAATGGTTACTACTGACATTTGTGACATTCTTTCTGTGATCCCACATGATCAAGGAATTGAATGGTTCATGGATACTTGTGTAATAACACAGATTTGGATCATAACACTATTCTCACAGTTAGGACATGCATGGAACTCGTTTTAGACAACAATTTCCTAATTTTTGAAAGGCAACTATTTAGGCAAACACAAGGTGTTGCCATGGGTGCCTGTTGTGCACCAGTGTTTGCCAACATAGTATTGGTTCAGTGGGAAAACCTGTTTGTCCTGAATTCATCTTTTAGAGACTCTTGGGTATTTTATGGTCGTTACCTTGATGACACAGTCCTGCTGTGGAAGGAAGGGAGGGACCAGTTGGATGCCTTTTTGCGAATATTTGAACTCTACTACCCCGTTTTTGAGGTTTATCATGAGTGTCGATGAAGATATACTTAATTACCTAGATGTTACCTTGAAAAAGGATTATTGTAGCAAAACGTTTGTGTCCTTGTTGTACAGGAAGCCCACTTATTCCAATACGCTTTTGCATTTTGACAGCTGGCATACCATACACCAAAAGGAGGCCCTAGTTAAAGGGCAGTATGTGAGATTAGCCAGAATGGTATCAGAAAATGATAAATTTTCTGAAGAATGTGTGGCTTTATTGGGTATGTTAACTAAAAGGGGCTATCCTGAACAATTTGTTAAAAAGATCATAGAAGAAGTGAAAAACAAAAGGTTTGATGGTGTTTATTGTACACTTTTAGGTAACAGGGCAGGTTTGGGGCAAAGTGTCCCCCCTGAAAATGTTAACAAGTTTGAGAGGGTATTAGTACTACCATTTTTCATCAATTTTCTGACATTCATATTATTATTTTAAAACACTGGAACGTTTTTACACTTCACCAGGAGTTATTTAATTTAATAGGTAATACTCCTACCATTGTGTATAAAAAAAGAGACCTCCTTTAAAGGTATGTTGGAGAGAGCTCCTACAATCTCGACTGGAGGCGGTAGTTTAAATGTGGTAGATGCCCTCAATGTAAATTTATGGTAGATGCAAAATGGATAAAAATTAGACATTTTGGTATATTAACACCAAAGAAGAAATGTTTCTGTTATTCTAAAGGGGTAATTTATGTTGCCTTGTGCCAAGCACGTGATGGGTTTTACGTAGGTAAGACCAAGAAGGTTATTAAACAGAGAGTCTATCAACATACTTATGACATCTCTAATAAAAAATTAAAATAATGACCTCTTTAGGCACATTAGGGATCATCTAAATCATTCATTCAAATTTTGTGTTATTGACAATGTTGACCTAGGGCAGCGTGAGGGTCCTTCTGATGATTATCTTGAATTTTTAGAATTAAAATGGCAGGTCAGGATGAATGCTTGTATTCATCCTGGACTTAATGACAAATTTTTCATATGTCCTTTGTTGAAACTGAAAGCTGCTTTTTATGTCTAGTTTTTTTTATATATTTATAACAAAGGTCAATTATTAGGTTTATGTGGGCATTATTCTAGGGATGTTTGATATCATGTTTTAAATTTCATATTTATATCTTTCTATTTGGTTGTTATTGTATTCATAGGGTATGATATTAGTTTTGTCTATCTGGAAATTAATTAGGTAAGGGTGTGTGTGTGATCAGTGTTCAATTAATTAGTAGTTACGAGTGTGTGTATATATGACAAATGTTTTTACCATTTTCACTTGTTCTGAGGAAGTCTTGCATTTTGAGACGAAAGCGCTCAATTAAAACTACATTTTGATACTTGTGGTGTTGACTGTTCCTTTCTGCTTCATTTGGTACAGATCCGTTGTTTCGTTTTAATTGGATATGCCTGGTTAGGTACATACCAAAGGGGGCATTGTACTCAATGACAGGTCTGATGAATGCCAAATACAGTGGAACAATGACTTCCTTGGACTTAGATGCCATACCTTTGTTTACAAGTTGTGCAACATAGAATGATTTCCTCACCACTGTAGACACATGATGATCAAAGGGTAGACTACTGTGTGTCCCTAAGTCCCTGACTACTGGGTCAACTCTAAGGGGTGTGTTATCAATATGATAGTTACCAAGGATGGACGACTTCCCAAAGGATACTATTATGCGTTTCTTGGCATTTAGTTTTAGTCTATGGCTCTGACACCAGTTGTTTGTCTGTGTCAGTCCCTCCTGGAGAACATTTGTGTCAGTGTGAGATTCAATGACAGCTTCTAATTTGCAATCATCTGCAAATTTAGCCAGCCAGAGACCAGTGACATTGGCCTTGACTTCTGAAAAGCAAATGCCAAAAAGGAGCGGTCCAAGGACTCATCCCTAAGGGACTCCACTAGTGACTGGCTTCTTTGTAGAGATGGACTCCCCATTTCTAACTTCCCGGGTCCTGTCTGTGAGCCAGCTGGCTATCCACCGGGTGACATACGGGTTTGTACCGAACCTCCTGAGTTTGTCAACAATGCCTGAGTGAGGTATTGTGTCAAATGCCTTGGCCAGGTCAAGGTAGGCAGTATAAATGATTCTGCCCTCATCCATTGCTTTGGTGACCTTCTCAAAGAAGTCCATCAGGTTGAGTAGGCATGAGCTGTCCTTGAACCAAACTGGGTAGGGTCCTGTGTCTGGAGGTTTACTGTATCTCTATTGATATCGCCATGACAATTATTTCCATGGCTTTACGTATAAGATTAGTGAGACTTAAGGGTCTGTAGTTTCCAAGGTCTGTAGATGGCCCACCTTTGTGCAGAGGAATGACTGTTGCCTTTCTTTTAGGCGTAAAAGAAGGATTAGTTCTCAAAATAACCCTATCCCTGTAGAAAATGAGATAGGGTTGACTCAGAGCAAGAGCTTGCAACTCAGATACCCTTCTTGCAGAGGTAACAACAATCACTAAAACTGTTTTCCATGTTAAGAATTTTAAGTCAGACAGGTTTGCAGGTTCAAATGGAGCAAGTGTTAGCTTCTCTAACACAAAATTAAGGTCCCAAGGAGGGGCCACCGGTTTACATGGAGGCTGCTTGTGCAAAACCCCCTTTCAAAAACATTCTGACATTAGACTGCATTGAAAGAGGAGGAGGATCCATGTAAAGACATGCTGAAATGGCCTCTAAATGAACTTTGATAGAGAAATAAGAAAGGCCGTAGGATGGTAACTCACACAACTATTGTAAAAACAAAGAACAACTAGTCCTCAGTAGGTGTTGTTTATATTGTTGGCACCAACTAGAAAACCTTTTACATTTGCTAATATATGGCTTTCTATTAGCAGGCTTTCTTGTCTCCATTAGTACCTCCTGCTCTGCACTCAGAAAGAGTAGGATTGGAATTAAAAAGAAGTTATGTACTCACCATAACGTTCCATGTTTGTTGTCCATCTCGCCATTCATTCTTACTCGGCTGAATACACCAGCTGGAAGTCTCAAACTTGGCTCAGGGCAAGGTAGGTATACCATGATGCAGTGGTGCAACTCTCAAGATCTTGTTTACTGCTAACAGTAATAAGGACTAATATAACGGTATGACTCCAGGTCGAGGAGAAAAAACAAACAGAGTCAAAGGAGCTCATGTATAAGAGGAAAGGTCACCACCAGGTACTCTAGGAGTCCTTGGATGGGGGAAGGGGGGATCATAAGAATGAATGGCGAGATGGGCAACAAACATGGAACGTTATGGTGAGTACATAACTTCTTTATGTTATGTTGTCCTATCTCGCCTTCATTCTTACTTGGATGGGACAGCGTCCTTAGCATCTTTTTCCCAGGTGGCTCATGGGAGTACACCATTAAGCACAGTGGAATCAAAGGAGGCCCTGTCCCTAGAGGCCAAATCAACTTTGTAATAAGTGATAAACCTGTGAGGACTGGCCCACGTAGCAGCAGCACAAATACTGTCCATAGACATTCTGGCTTGGAAAGCAGAGGATGTTGCTCATGCTCTGGTTGAGTGCCTTCTAATTCTGAATGGTAACTTTCTATTACTGGAGGTGTATATGAAGGTGATACAACTTGAAAGCCAATTTGAAAGGGTGACTTTAGACACTGTCATACCCTTTTTTGCGTCAGAGAAAGAGATGAATAATTGGCCAGACTTCCTAAAATTTTTGGTTCTATGCAAATAGAATCTGAGGTGTCTATGCACGTCCAATTGGTGGAGTTTATACTCTGCCTTGGTGCTATGATTGGGAAAAAACACCGGGAGATCAACAGATTGATTCATACTGGACTGAGAGCAAACCTTAGGTATAAAGGACTGATTAGTTCGTAGTGATACCCTATCCTCATGGAAAATCAGATATGGTGGTCTGACTGATAGTGCTTGCAACTCTGAAACTCTTCTGGCAGATGTTACAGCTACTAGAAGGATGGTCTTCCAGGAAAGAAATTTGAGATCACAAGATGAAGATGGCTCTAATGGTGGCAATTTTAGTTGAGACAGGACAAAATTTAAATCTCAAGGAGAAAGAGTGGTTCTTTAAAAGGAGGTATCAATAACGAAGTGCCTTTTAAAAATGCTTTAGACAACCGGTGTGACATTAGGTTAGGAGTATGCTCACCAATGTGGAAATTCAAAATTGTAGCCAGCTGAACTCTAATAGTCGCTTCGGCCGAGCCTTGCTGGAAGAGTTCTGCAAGAAATTATAAAATGGACTGAATTGGAGAAGAAAATGGGTCAATGTTTCTAGTTTGCGCCCAGTGAGAGAACCTCTTCCACTTGCTAGTATACAGTTTTCTAGTAGAATCTTTATGATAGGATATCAATATGTGTTTGAATATTGGAGTGACATTTTGAAGCCTGACTAAGCTGGGAAGTGGAGCAGCCATGCTGTCAAGTTGAGGGTGTGGAGAGAAGGATGAAGTGTTCCTGACATGTGTGTCAGAAGGTCTGGAACTGGGTCCAGAACTCATGGCTTCTCCTGCAGATGAAGCCAGAGGAAGGGGAACCAAATCTGATAAGGCCAATATAGGGCAATGAGAATCAGCCTGCTTCCCAAGGATTTTGCTTTCTGGATGACTTTGGATATGAGGGGAAATGGGGGAAAGGCATAAAGAAGTCCCGAGGGCCAATCGTGAACAAGTGCGTCTCTAGGTGTCTCCCCTGGAGGGAGAATTAGGACAAAGTAGCTGCTGCATTTGGCATTTATGGGAGTGGCAAAAAGATTGCAGCAAGGCTGGCCCCATTTCCAGAAAATCTCTTCCGCTATGTTCTGGTTTAGAGACCACTCGTGAGGCATTAATATTGCCCTGCTGAGCTTGTCCGCTATCACGTTGGATTTCCCTGGGATGTGCATTGTTACTAGAAAGCGTTGGGAAGATATTGCTCATTGCCAAACTCTCAGAGCCTCTCGACAAAATGAGTATGATCTGGTTCCTCCTTGTTTGTTTATGTACCATACCACTGACATATTGTCTGACTGTATTGCAATCATCCCTAGTGGAAGAGAGTCATGGAGTGCTTGCAACGCCAGAAGCACCGCTCTCATTTCTAGAACACTGATGTGCAAATGGACCTCATGGTCTTGCCATATACCTTGGACTGTCCTTCCCAGATAATGCCCCCCCCCCCCATCTGGGAAGTGTCTGTGGTCACTGTAACAACAGGTTTTTCTGGAATAAAGTGTCGCCCGATGGTCACATGACTGGACTGAGTCCACCACCGTAGATCCTTCTTGCATGACTCCGTTATTCTGATCAGATGGGACATAGGAAGTTCTTGAAGGGACCACTGGGAAAATAGGAGCCATTGAAGGATTCTCATATGCATCCTGGTGAGAGGAACTAGAGTTATGGTTGAAGCTATTGTTCCTAGAAGTACCTTTGCCTTTACCTTGTCCTTGGGAAGAAGGTTAAGCATTTGCTGTCTGAGGGCAGAAATTCTGTTGGGTGGAAGACGTGCCATCATAGAAACAGTGTCTAGGTTTGCACCTATGAAGGTAATATGTTGACAGGGCAACAAGGCGGATTTTTGTAAACTGACTGTTATGCCTAGCTGAGCACAAATTTCCAATGTCACGTCCCTGGCTTTTGGAGTAGATGCTTGGTGGTGGCAGTTAGGAGCTAGTCGTCCAGATACGGAAACACTTGAAATCCCAGACGTCTCAAGTGAACCGTTACTACTGCCATGCATTTAGTGAACACTCTGGGGGCTGTAGTGAGACCAAAGGGCAGAGGTCGGAATTGATAATGACTGGCTCCCAACCAGAAGCGTAAATGACTCATTGATGCTCTGTCCATTTTTATGTAGTAGTATGCATCTTGGAGATCTATTGAGCACATCCAATAGTCTTTCCCTAAGAAGGGAAGTACTGACTGCAGTGTCACCATTTGGAACTTTGACATTTTGACACATTCGTTCAATTTGCTGAGATCCAATATGGGTCTCCAGTCCCCTGTTCTTTTTGGCACCAAAACGAATCTCGAGTAAGTGCCGAATCCTATTTGGTCTGTGGGGACTTTCTGGATGACTCTTTAGTCTAGCAACTTTTGGATTTCTATAGTTGCTTGCTCCCTTACATTGGGTGGAACATCTGAGATTGTTCTGATGTGTGGGACAGGATGGCAAAAGGGAATGGAATATCCCCTGGATATTATGGTTTGTACCCACTTGCCTTTTGTGATATTTTGCCAGGCTTTTGGGTACAAAGATAAACGTCCACCGAATGCCTCCAGAGTAGAGCAGACGGGCCTCCATTCAGGAGCGCTGATAGGGACGTCCGCGAAAGGAATCATGGTCACCCTGGTTTTGCAGACCCCCCCTGCTTCTAGGACATCTACCATTGCTGCCTCCCCCTCTGCCCCGGGGAAGTATTCATCTCATGCGTCTTGGAAAGCTCCCTGGGATCTTTTGAACCACATTTTCCCACTCTTCTGACCTTTAGGGTAAGGTCTTGAAGGTACTGAAAAATGTACTCTAACAGCAGAGAGAGTTTTCCCTTCCTGCTCGAATCTGGTGAGTGTGTCTTTAATTTTGGGTCCAAAAAGTGAGGAACCATCAAAAGGAGCATTAGTAAATGTAGACTTAAAAGGTTCTGCAAAATTACACAAGCGCATCCAGGAGTGTCTCCTCAGGGAAACTCTTGAATCCACTGCCCTACTCGCTCCATCCGCTGCGTATGATATCAGTCTCATGGAGGAGTTGACAATGGAATTTAAGGTGGAGAGCTGGGAGGAGACTTTCTCAGTCACCCCCACAGCCAATGAACCTTGTAGAGTATCTCCTAACTCCTTCAGGAGATCTCTTTGTAGCCTTGTAAAGTGTGTAAGGTAGTTCAGCGATCTGAGTGTAAAAGTCGCTGATGAAAATATACGCTTCTCGTATCTCTCCATCGTTCAAGAATCATTTTTTGGAGGATGAACAGATGAGGATGTCTCAGAAACTTCCTTCTTGGTTGCTGCCACCATCATAGCATCTACAGGCACACAATCTTTTCTAGTGGGGGCTGACAAAAACTTGTTTGGCCTCCGAGGGACTGGTTCCATAGTGTCAGTTGTCTCCCATGCCTTTCGACTGATTAACTCCATTAGCTCATCAAAAGGCGGAGACACCCAGGAGGCTGAAGGTTGAGATCCAAAGGCCTTCAGGTACACTGACTCCTCATGAGAAGGGGTGATGGTTTTCCAGCCGCCTCTCTGTTTTAGGATCTCAAGGATATCTGCAAATAAGATATCTTCAGCGGACGACCGTGGGGACCCTTCTGACTCCTCGAGGTCAGTGTCTGAGGTGACAGACTCATCAGGGGAGTATATATGCTTCCTCTTGCAAGTCCTCTTCCGAGAAGGCTCCTCAGAAGGGTATTCTGGGGAGGCCTCAGAAGAAAGGGTTTCACCCAATGGGGGTTCCTGAGGCTCTGAATCTCTGCTTTCCTGTGGATGGGGGGGGGGGGGTCCTGAGATAGTAGCCGGTGCTTTGGGGGGACGAATGCCAGTATCCTTGTGTAGAACTGTAGAGGGGGACAGCACACTCCTCATCAGCTTGAAAGCAGAACCCACTGGTTCCGAGGATACCTCCGGCTCCAAGGAAACAGAGGACACCCTTGGCCCCAGACAGACCAGCTCCGAAGCTGATATAGGAGCCGAGCTCACCTGAGCCGACAGACCGAGGGGTAGACTCGGAACTGAAGAAACTCGGGGCTGACTGGAGAACTTCGGCTCCCAAACACCCTGGATGGCACCAAGAGAGTTGGAACAAAGATTGGTTCCGTAATCTCAGAAGAAGGTCCTAGAACCAATGGGTCTACAGCAAGTGGTACTTGGCACTTCGGCTCTGAAGATACAGCTTGGCTTGGAGAAGGAATGACAGTGGATGTAACAGTCTTAGAAGGCTCCAAAACCTGTTGGGTCGTAGCTGGGAACAAGTTTGCCAGTGCCGGCAACTTCAAAAAGTCTGCGCACCACCCGTTTCACATCGTCATCACACAGGCTCCTAGAGGACCTGAAGGATAGAGTTGGTGAACAAGATCTCTCCAGAATGGGAGATCCCAAAATAGAGGAGACCGGTAGAATTTCAATGGACACGGTTTCTTTCAGTTCTTAAGACCTTGGAGCCGAAGAACCAGGTTTGTCAATAATAATCTCTGTCGGTTCCGAAGCCTGTGGAGCTGAGGAGGTTGATGTTTGAGAAATGTTTGACAACTTTTCAGGAGGCTTTGACTAAGTCGAGGAGACAGGAGATGGCCTTTTGGTTGGTTTGTCCCTCTTAGAAGAAGAAGAGGATGAAGAAGAAGCACTCTGTACAGCTTCCTCAAAAGTCAGTTTCAAGAGACCTTTGACAATCAATTTATACTTCCTCTCCTACAACACACGTGTGCTAAAGGAGTGGCAGAAAGTGCAATTTTCCTGGAGATGGATAGCTCCTAAACAATAAACACAAATGCTATGTCCATCTGTAATAGACATTTTTTGCATGCATTTGTCACATTTCTTAAAGTCCGAAGGCTTATCTTATTTCTCCCTAGTCTCTTTGGACATGTTAGGAAAGAAAAAGTCCTATAACAATTACAAACACTAAGTAAAAAATCACACCACTTCTGGAAAATATATAAGCATGCTAATTTAACACATACAGCACATCTTGTGAATCTTCTTCTTTCGGCTTTTTTCCCGGTTAGGGGTTGCCACAGCGGATCACCTGTCCGTTCATGATTGGCAGTGGAGTTTAACAGTGTCGAGTTGCCAGCCCGGCGCCCAACCTTCCACGGAAGGCACACACATGCACACACTCACACCTAGGGCCATTTTGGAGTGTCCAATCCACCTACAGCATGTCTTTGGGATGTGGGAGGAAACCCACGCGACCACAGGGAGGACATGCAGACTCTGCACAGAAGGCACCCCAGCCGAGGATCAAACCGGAGAACCTCTTGCTGTGAGGTGACAATGCTAACCACTGCACCACCGTGGCCGCCCAGCACATCTAGTAAATATAAATATAAATAGCTTTGCTCTAACTAAAACGACCACTAGGACCTCTAATTTAAACGGACCTAGTAAGCTATAATAAAAGGAGAGAGAGAATTCACTAACACTACTAGCCCTCTAACTAAAACAGGCAATTAGCTCTCTAACTTAAACAAGCTAATGAACTAACCAATTAATTAACTAAGTGACTAGAAATACACACGTGCACTAAAGGTAATTTTAAGAGCACCACTACAGTAATATAAACTACGGGATACACAGTACAGGCCTGCGAAAAACGACGGCCAAGAAGTAGCACACAACAGCGTAAAAAAGGATATAAACTAAAGCTAGGCTTTAAAAGGGTCACAGCACTCAGTAAACTAACTAATCGATAAATTCTAACTAGTTTTAATTATTAGAAGGCAAAAGACAAAAAAACTTAGCCACAGCCAAGAAGAGAACATCCAACCTCGTAGAGCAACAAACGAGATCTGGGGAATTGCACCACTGCATCATAGGATACCTACCTTGCCACAAGCCAAGTTTGAGACTTCCAGCTGGTATATTTGGCCGGGTCGGAGCCGAGGATCGGCTCCGAACCCATCCAAGTAAGAATGAAGGCAAGATAGGACAACATAACAACTAAGTGCTTTAGCAGCAGTGGGATTAACTAAAGCTACAGCTGCTGGGACAGGTTTTAGAATAGTGTTTAAAACATATAAGACTGAGGAACTTTATATATCCTATCTGTCTTTCTACAGGCAGCTGGATGACTATCAGGAAAACTGCAGACAGCAAAACACACATCCTCTAAAACAGACTCAACAGGAGGAATGGGTGAAGGTTTTGGAAATTCTTTCTATAACAACTCATAGTATTTTCTGAGGGACTGAGAAAATCTACACAGACAATCAGAAACTGAGCTCTCCTCTGTGTCTTAATCAAATATCTGGGGAAAAAACCTGTCCCTTCATTCTCTTGTTCAGATTCAGAATCTTGAATCTCTTCAGGAAAAGTTGTATCCCTCATTCTTTTATCAGAAACTACTTTACAAGAAGGATCAATAACCTGAATTAAACCTTAAGCCAGTCCCGTAATCTACTACTGTCCAAGGAAAAAAGGACATATGCTTAGTTTTCTGTTTCTTTTTGACAGGTAAAATAGGGCCAGCCATGTCACTAGTGGCAGCAGCAGCTTACACAGGGATGGGCATAGCCCTCCCTGTTCCCTCTCACAAGACTGACAAGAGGGGATCTCCCTTGCCCATTGAAGGGACCCCAACAGCCGCATAGGATGAGGCTTAACTGCCGGTCCACAGTGACTGTCGGTGGTACACCAAATATATCTGGGGAAAAAAATGAATGGTCTAAGGTACAACAAATAGCCACAACAGAGTCACCCACTTGTGACTGAGACAAATTGCTAGACTGTTGTCTGTTTACTTAACTTTTTCTTTTGGTGGCTGGAAGAAGGAGTGACTACAGGACCAGTAGTCTGTTTCACAGTCAAGGCTAAAATGGTACCTCTTTCCGGGGAAGACAAGCAACAAATGCTGGTAAAAACTTCAAGTCTTTAAAAGTCACTTTTTCACATAAAACACAGTAAAAAAAAACATATTAGAACACTCTGCCAGCCCCAAAAGTGTAAAATTAACACAAATTTTCCACAGAAAAAAATGTTTTTCAGTTATTTCCACAACTTTTAAACTGACAAGAAAAAAGAAAGCTCCCATTTAAAAATGCAATACAGTCTAGTGACACCCTGTTAATATACAAAACACCTAGCTTTAAAGTAACATTTCTGAAGAAGAAAATGATAAAACACAAACAAAAATTTAGAAAATAGAAAACTTTTCCTTAAAGAGAACTTATTTGCTCAGCAAAAGAAAAGCACTAAGCTGGCCATCAATCCCTGAAAGCTTTAGAGGAGCACACTCTTCAGCAGCAGTAAAGCCTTGAAGGGCTTGGCATGCAAACTTGCTTTTATTCAGCTCGGTTTGAGCTTTCTGACATTTGTCTGGATGCATGGAAGGTGTCCTGAAGCTTTGGAAGTTGGCCGGCTGTTATATCCTTGGCAGTACATAACTCATGTAAGACCAGACTGTGGTTGCAGAAAGACTGTACAGTACTTTTATGAATTATACACTAGTGCACATAATACACAGTGATGTAATATGCACATCAATTGCAGAGAAATGGTGGTGGATGGGAAAAACTGGTCATTTCAAAAGTGCAGTTCTAATGCTAAGGCCAAGCCAATGAAACCAATCTTGCTTAGAATATACTTCTGATCCCATAACAGGTAAGAAAATGCCTGCATACTGTCTAGTCAAGACTCTAATATACTGATCACCTAGGAAGTCAGACAGCAGTGGTGATGCAAAGGGCAATCAGAAAAAAAACAGGCACAGACACAAGAATTTCAAGGACAGGCTATGTGTTGCTCTACAGCTGCTAACAACCTCCTACGTGAATACCTCACAATGGCAGCAGAAGCCACATCTTACCAAGTAGCTATCTCAATCAATAGATCCAAACAGAAATCATATGTCCCAACTATTTGGAAAATATCATATGTCATCCCACTACACAAAGGTGGAAATTCTGCAGAAGTCTCTAACTTTTGTCCCATTGCAATTCTCTCCCCTCTCTCGAAAATCCTTAAAAAATGCATCCACACTCAACTTCTTCACCATCTCCTCTCAAAACAGCTCTTAACCAGTTCTCAACCTGGATTCTGTCCTGGCCGGAGTACAACTACTGTACTATTATCCTTTTTAGATGTTCTTCTTTCGGCTTTTCCCGGTTAGGGGTCACCACAGCGGAACTCCAGTCCGCTAATGATTGGCAGTAAATTTTTTACAGGTGCCAAGGTGCCAGCTCGACGCCCAACCTTCAACAAAGGCACGCCCATTCTACACATATCTTTCAATGCCACTAGACTGCAGGGAGGACATGCAGACTCCACACAGAAGGCTCTCCAGACGAGAATTGAATGGGAGAACCTCTTGTTGTGAGGCAACAATGCTACCGCTGCACCACCGCGACTTACTATTATCCTTTTTAGATAAAATCAAGAATCCAGCTTCAAAAGCCTCTCACTTAATAATACAGAGATAAAAACTGTAACCCATACAAAACTACTTCGTGTGACAATTTTATTTATTATTTATTTATTTGACATTTGTTTACCAGGAAGGTCTGACTGGGTAAGAAAGAATCCATTTTCAGCAGAGGCCCAGGGAGAAAAGCTCCAGTTATATACATAGATGTACAAACTTTATACAGATTACATAAAAACTGTATGAGCTACATACAGACATGTACAAACTTTATACAGATAGCATAAAAATGACTTGAGTTACAACTAAGTAGGTACATTGCTATTACGCAGATGGTAACTATACAAGTAACTGATATACATATGAATGTAAGTGTTGCAGAGAGAATGGAGTATGGATAGAGACAGAGTGAATGAGAGTTGCAGTCTGGTCTGATCTAGAGAAGAGATTAGTCTTGATCAGAGCAAGGACACAGCTAGGAGTTGAACATGTGCTGTGGCAGTACAGCTTTAAAGGCAGGTAAGGTAGTAGTGGTTCTCACAGTAAGTGGAAGAGAGTTCCATGCTTTTGCAACGTAGTGGGATTGGAGGCTTAGTCCAGCTGTCTTATACGGTTTGTATATTGAGAGAAGTTCTTTATCTGCAGACCTAAGTGTTCTGTTTGGGTTGTAAGGTACAATGATGTCCTTTATGCCATGCTATTATGACAACCTCGGATTTGAACTCCACATTCAAAAATAATATAAAACAAATCATCAGCAACTTGGCATGCATTATAGACATAAAAACTGTCTTACCAACTCTACTAAAAACCACGCTACCAACCATTAACTTCCTTCATTCACTCTTATATGGTCAACCTATCCTTACCAACTTGCACATATCTGTCAAAACTAAACTTGAAATATCCTGCAACAGAGCTGATAAACTTGCTGCCAAGAAAGAAAACTACTCACATCACTGCAAGGCCCTTAAAAGTTTGAACTTGCATGAAGTACCCTACTACCCGAACTTTGTACAACTACTTACTGCCCACATCATCATTTATAAATCCCATGCCTCTCCTGCATTAAGGTCCATTCTTCCTTCCTATTACTCAAACAGACCTCTTCATTCTATTGATATACAACTTCTCACCATCTTTAAACCTCAAAAAGCAAATGGAAATATCCTTTACTGTTACTCTGCTGCCAGAAATGGAATTCTATTCCACAGGCTACTAGAACTGTAACTTACCACCCTTCGTTCCTTCAAGCATTTTCTGAAAGGCCACCTATCAAACTCATGGCTCTGCTCATGCTATACCGCTGGTTGAACAGCCCTATTTGGACAGTTTCTCCACCCATCACTACTTCCTCATCTTCACCTGGCTACCCTACCCTCTCTACCATTTTACATAACCTCTTCCTATAACCTCCTCCCCATTTATACTAATCAATCCTGATGTCTCTTTCCCTTTATAGTTACAGTTAAACTAAACACAACTTTTACTTATTACTACAACGAACTGCCAAAAGGACGCTATCCAGAATTGTACATAGTGTTTTACTTTGCTTTTTCTCATTGTTCTCTTTGTAACATATTTTTGTTATATCTTTATGCCCTACATCAGTGTTGATTACTTTTGAAATGCATTATTTTCAACTTTTTTTTTCTTCATGTAATGCCTTTGAAAATATTTTTTTTCTCTGTTAAATGGAGCTTTTCTCCCCGGGTCTCCACTGAAAATGGGCTCTTGTGAAACAGTCGGACTTTTCTGGTAAACAGATGTCCATAAATACATAAAGTACAATGCCTGAGTTTCAGAGATGTAGCCTGTATAGAACAGGTACAGTATACACAGAAAAGAAGGAAATTCTCCAGATTCAGAGATAAGTAATATGGCAGCAGAGGTGATACTATCTGTGAGTGAAGCAAATAGCTGGTGTACAGAACATGTACAAATCATCTTCTTCTTCTTTCAGCTTTTCCCGGTTAGCGGTCGCCACAGCAGATCACCCATCCGCTTATGATTGGCAGTTGAGTTTTACAGTGTCGTGTTGCCAGCCCAACCTTCCACTGAAGGCACACACATGCACTCACGCCTAGGGCCAATTTAGAGTGTCTAATCCATCTACAGCATGTCTTTGGGATGTGGGAGGAAACCGGAGCACCCAGAGGAAACCCACGCGACCACAGGGAGGAGATGCAGAATCCGCACACAAGGCACCCCAGCCGAGGATTGAACCGGAGAACCTCTTGCTGTGAGGCGGCAACGTTAACTGCTGCACCACCATGGTCGCCCTACAGAACATGTACAAATAAGCTAGACAAAACAAAAAAAGAAAAGCAGTGCAAAGATGGCCATATGCCTGACTACAGAAACTGTATTAATTAGCATCAGAAAATACAGAAGTTGTTCATTATGTAGCTATGAAATCACATCTAGTGATTTCCCAACCTCCAGTACACAATGACACAACAAAAAATAAGGTCCTCCTTCCCTTGGAAGGAGCAAGATGGCCATTCAAATGTAGACAGCAGTTTTAAACCT